>NW_026727754.1:0-30594 GCF_029784015.1 Lycium ferocissimum
CGTTAAGGAGACGTAAAAGGTATGTTAAGGCTAGTCCTTTTTCTTTCAAAGGCATGACTTCAATATTATGATTTCCTCTCTATGTTTCCATGACATTCTTGCATCTCAAAAGTTGAAAGTTAAAGGTTCTTCAGAGCTTCTTATGAGGAAGAGATAAGATATGTTTTATGGTAATGATGATAATGATAATTCTATTTCTAGACATTCCAAAGCTTATGAATTGATGTTATTATGAGGTTAATGATCTTATTTTATAATTTCCTTGATGTTATTAATTATTGGCCATCTCACCTCATGATACTAGTTCCATCAAGGTGAGACCTAGCGATGAGGTTTGATCTATAATGCAATCGGAGGTTCCCGACCTTACGTCACTCCGATAGAGTTGTAGCTTTTACTTGAGCTTTCATGCGTGCTTTATATAATGTATATGTATGATTACGCGATGGCTGGTTGGCCAGGAAGACACCACTACAATGGGTGTAGTGGGCGGCTATCATGATAATTGCACCATGCCTAGTTGGCCGGGCAGACACCACTAGTGGACGGCATGAGATAGTTACCCCGGACGCGGGCTAATGATGATCACACCGTACCTCTACGGTCAGGCAGTTTATGTATGTATATACGATATGATGTTGTTTAATATAAAAGTTAGCATGCATGACTCTGCCTTAAGAGGCAATCAGTTACAGGTTACTCCTTCATCTTATGCTCTCTTATTTCTTTATTATGAAGTTATACATGCCTTACATACTCAGTACATTATTCGTACTGACGTCCTTTCTTTTATGGACGTTGCGCTCATGCTAGCAGGTTGACAGGGAGACGGCACATATGCTTTGTAGCTTTATTAGCAGACATACAGGAGCACTCCACTACTCCGGAGTTGCCGCTTATTGGTATATTCTTTTGTGTACATATTTGGGGCATGGCGTGGTCCTGTCCCGTCCTTATGATTTCAGTACTCCAGTTAGAGGGTCGTAGATACATATGTGTGGGTAGTAGATGTTATGTGATCCCTTAGTGTAAATTCTCTATTTTTCATTTTGTAGCCTCGAGGGCTTATGTATATATATGTTTTGCGAGATATTCGAAGATCATTTCATGATCAGCTTGTGTTGAGAATGGTGCTTGTTCAGGTTGAGTTTAATGATAAGTCTGAAAGGTGGTGCTCAGTGGGCTAGCTCCGGGTACCCGTCACGGCTCTCTAGCTAGGTCGTGACACTATGTCATCTAAAGAATAGAAGTTCTACAACGAGTCATGGAGCTAAGGCATAACTACTTTCTGAGGCAAATTCGTAATAGTCATAAAGAATGAGACGTACGGAGAATCATAAACATTCCCAACGTAGAGAGTTAGCCTCACATACCTTGATTGTGGCCTTTCAAGTGAATCACAATGTTCGTCATCTCTTTCAACGATAATCTATGGCAATATATATCAAAAGGAACCAATATTAACACTAATCCTCATGTTTTAGTCACTTAGGCATTTTATCAAATGCCTTATGGGCGTAAAGCTTGATAGCCCTTATTAATGGTGTTTTCTTCACCCAATTCCCATTCTACTACTTCTAGCTGATTCTACTACTACTTTTAGTAGAAAGTTTGAAGGTTTGGAAGTTTTACGAAAATGGTCGACAGGCCCACTTCGGGCACCCATAACCCCTTGATTAGTTAAGAACTTGGAAACGGTTACTCAATGAAAGTTTTAGTACGCGAAAATATCTTTCCATCCATATAAAGACCAAACCAAACGGAGATTGGAGCAAGAAGTTATGAGCATCACAAAAACGGTAAGAGTGGCAGGCACCCGCGTTGGCCACGCAATGCTAAAAGGGCGTGTGACAGCTGGCCACGCGTCGCGGGCCTAGAGCGGGTCAACCTGCTCTCTTACTAAAGTCTTAGTGAGGCCCCGCATTGGGTGTGCGACAAGGACTCAACGCGTGTGGGTCATATTTTGGGTTTTCACATTTCAACTTATATTTAAGCTTGGGGTTCATTCCCTAACTCCCCTATTCACTAAAAGTCATCCTAAGGCAAAAAAGAACAAGCCCCGAGCCTCAAGAACCCTCAAAGGTAAGCTCTAGGATGATTCTAGGTTGATTTCAAGTCTCTAATCCCTGTCTAACTTGAGTAAACCCTTTTTTTCATCACCCATATGATTGCCACAATTGCCAGTTAATAATCCAAAACCATAGTATAGTTCATTTGATTCTCTTTACCAAACTCATTTACTATTATCCCAAGAACTCCTCAATTCATAACTATAAATGATTAGGGAGTAGAAGCATTAGGTTTTTGAAGTTCAATCCTCTTGAATCCGAGTTCTGGGATTTCTTCGCTCAACAATGATGTTGCAATCACAACTTTATCGATTAGAAGGGTTTACTCACGTTAGAAAGGGATTACAGACTTAAAATCAACCTAGAATCATAATAAAGCTTACCTTGGAGGGTTCTTGAGGCTTTGGAATTGTTCTTTCTTCCCTTAGGGTGACTTTTAGTGAATAGGGCTGTTAGGGAATGAACCTCAAGCTTAAATATAATTTAAAACGCGAAAACTCGAAATCTGACCAACATGCATTGGGTCCTCATCGCACGCCCAACGTGGAGCCTCACTCAGACTTTGGTAAGAGAGCAGATTGACCCGCTCTAAGCCCGTGACACATGGCCAATAGGCATGCACCCTTTTAGCGTCGCGTGGCCAATGTGAGAGACCTACCACTCTAAGCGTTTTGGTGACACTCATAACTTTTTGCTCCAATCTCCGTTCGGTTTGGTATTTATATGGATGGAAATGTATTTTCAGGTACTAAAATTTTCATTAAGTAACCTTTCCCAAGTTCTCAACTAATCAAGGGGTGACGGGTGCCCAACGTGTGCCGATCGACCATGTTTGCAAAACTTCCAAACCTTCAAACTTTCTACTAAAACTCGAACGATATGTGCCAACCATAGTTCTATGTTACGAGGTGTAACATTATCTCCCCTTTGGGATCATTCGTCCTCAAATGGTGGTCTGGGTCATAATTACTTCTGACTCTGAGACTCTTTAGAAATACGCGAACACAGAATACTGAACTGAATGACTACTGAACTAACTGAATACTGAAATACATAAGGTTTATAACACAGTATTTGAATGTAATGGTTAATTACCTTTAACACTTGCCGCTGGCTCTTCAAATAGATAAGGGTACTTGGACTTCATGTCCTCTTCGGGTTCCCACGTAGCCTCTTCAACTTACTAATTCCTCCAAAGCACTTTCACTGAAGCAATCTCCTTAGTTCTCAGCTTGCGAATTGGATGATCAAGAACAGCCACTGGCATTTCTTCGTAAGTCAGGCTATCTTTAACCCCTATAATATTGGTAGGAGCTACAAGAGATGGATCTCCCATGAATTTCTTCAAAATAGACACATGAAACACTGGGTGTACAACAACTAATTCTTGTGGCAATTCTAACTCATAAGCCACTTGCCCGATCCTTCGCGGGATTATATATGGCCCCATATAGCAAGGACTAAGTTTCCCCTTCTTTCTAATTCTCATAACGCCTTTTATAGGCAAAACTTTCAGAAACACCCAATCATCAACTTGGAACTCTAGGTCTTTACGCCGCACGTGCGAATAAGACTTAGCTACTCTGAGCCGTCTTCAAACGCTTTTGGACAAACTTGGATTTCTCCATAGCCTGATAGACCAAATCTGGTCCTAACAACTCCGCTTCGCCAACTTCAAGCCAACCAATTGGCGATCTACACCTTTGCCCATACAGAGCTTCATAAGGTGCCATCTTGATACTAGAATGGTAGCTATTATTATAAGCAAACTCAATAAGGGGTAGATGATCATCCCAATTACCTTTAAAATTAATAACACACTCCCTCAATATATCCTCAAGAGTCTGAATGGTACGCTCTGCCTAGCCATCTGTTTGAGAAGGAAAAGTTGTGCTGAGGTTCACCCTTGTGCCCAATCCTTTCTGAAAGGATTTCTAAAAGTTCGCTGTGAACTGAGCAGCACGATCTGATAAGATGGACAAAAGAGTCCCATGTAATCAGACGATGTCCTAAATGTATAACTTAGCATAATCTTCTACTGGATCTGTAGTCTTCACTGGCAAAAAGTGAGCTGACTTGGTAAGTCGGTCTACAATCGCCCAAATCGAATCGTGCTTCCGAAACGAGCGAGGTAAACCTATTATGAAATCCATAATTATCATCTCCTATTTCCAAATAGGAATTTCGATACTCTAAGCCAAACCACCGAGCCTCTGGTGTTCGGCTTTCACCTGCTGACAATTTGGACACTTAGCAACAAAATCTTCTACATTCTTCTTCATGTCGTTCCACAATAAAATCTCTTTTAAGACCACGATACATTTTTGTGGGACCTAGGTGAATGGAATACCTAGAATTTTGGGCTTCAGACATAATCCGCTCTCTGAGCCTATCTACATCTGAAATGCATATTCTGCCTCTATACCTCAAAGTACCATCATCTCCCCCTTATTCAAAAGCCTTCGTCTTATGTTTGTGAATCCCCTCATTAAGCTGCAATAAGTAGGGATCACTAAACTACTTTCCTTCACTTTGGATACTAAGGAGGATTCATCCATGTTCTGAACAACGCAACCATCTTCAGAGTCCAGAAGTCAAACTCTTAGTCTTGCTAAGCGATGGACTTCCTTCATCATATATTTCTTGTCTGCCTCAACATGATCTAAGCTTACCATAGAACGCCGACTGAGAGAACCGGCTACCACATTTGCTTTTCCAGGATGATAGAGGATATCAACATCATAATCCTTAAGCAATTTGAGCCACCTCCTTTGACGAAGATTCAGTTCTCTTTGCTTGAAGATGTACTGAAGACTCCTGTGATCTGTGAAAATATCAACATGAGCTCCATATAAATAATGGCGCCAGATTTTTAGCGCGAATACCACAACTGCTAACTTAAGATCATGAGTCAGATAATTCTTCTCGTGAGACTTGAGCTGCCTGGACGCATAGGCTATAACTATTACACCCCGTATCCTTGAAGAGCACTTATTAAATTTGAAACACAAGTACGTTGAGTTAGGGTTAAGTAAAACCACTTTGGAATATAAAGAGCGAGCATTATTAAGTAAATTTAATGAGTAAAGGATGTATATAAGATATATAGGAAGTTTTTATAAGGAAATGAGTGGAAGAAATGGAGTAGTACGACTTTGGAGAAAGGATGGGTAATGTTTTGTGTGAAAATTTTGGTCCAACTTGGGGGATGAATATCTCTTAGCATATTAAGTGTTTGAAGTGAAACAAATGCCTAAAATGAAGTTCGTTGAGTCTAGTTTCCAACGCAACATAGCACTCGTCGATAGGACATCGGAGTAGAGAATTATGGTCGTTACAAGAAACGAGTGCTACAAGAATTGCTACAGTGACCCGACCTGAATTTGACCCCTATATAAAGGGTAAAACCCTCTTTTTTTCCACCAGATTTGCCTAGAAAATTCTAGAAAATTTGAAAAGGGAGTGAGGGAACCAAAAAGTAAGCAATTTTCAAGTGGCGGAATATTAATCGAAGCTCGGATAAATGCATAGATGTGATTCTAGTATGGTTTTGCGGTGGATTCAAGGTGGATATTGAAGATATCGCTGTTTTAACAAAAATAAGGTATGAATCTCTCCTTATTAATATTACTTTTGGCTTATTTACAAAGGTACAGTGATGAAATGGTAGTATAATAAAGTTGTTGGTTGAGAAATTGGACAAACATCACGTGGGATGTTTTATGGAATATTTTGGTATTGATGATGATGTTGTTGATGTTGGTGCTGTTATAGTTGTTGTTTTGTTGGTATTGTGATTTCGGGCTAGGCATATAAACAGGGGAGGTGCTGCCCGAATTTCGGCAGATTATAAATGGATTTATTTGAAGGGCTAAGACAAGCGTATAAAGGTGAGTCTAACAACGATATAAATTTTCTTGAATATAGACTTACGATCCTGGGAGGACAAGCGTTGAGTAGTTAAAGTTAAGGCGATCAAAAAGGTATGTTAAGGCTCGTCCTTTCTTTCAAAGGCATGATTCCTATGTTATGATCCCATAAATGTTTTCATAACCTCCTTGTTTTCAAAAGCTAGAAGTTCATGACTCTTAAAGCTTCTTATGATGTTAAATGAAATATGTTCTATGATGATTGTGACAATGATGATGATTCTCCTCTAGCAACTCCGAAGATATGATTTGAGAGCATTATGAGATTATTGAGCCATTTCATGAATCCCTTGATTTTACTTATTGTTGATGGTCTCACCTCATGTTACTCGTTCCTTCGAGGTGAGATATAGCGAAGATAATGATTCTATTTCCAGTGCTGTCTAAGTTCATGATTCTCAAGATTCCCGTGACGTTGTCGATTTCATCTTACGATGGTTAATCCTTCAGGAATGATATGATAATAATGGTAAAGCCAATAATGATGTTGATTTCATGTATGTATTTTTTTATGTGTGTGTATGTTTGTATGCATTGCATCCCACTGATCAGCTGGGGATAATATCGAGCCTATATGGCCAAGTAAGATAATATCGAGCCTATATGGCCGAGTAAGATAACATCGAGTCCCAAAAGGGCCGAGTAAAATAACACCGAGTCCTGAAAGGGCCGTGTAAGATGACACCGAGTCCCGAAAGGGCTGAGTAAGATGACACCGAGCCTACATGGCCGGGTAAGATAATACCATGCAAGACGCTATGTGTATATATATGTATTACCATGCCTTAACGGCCAGACGAGATATTATATATGGATATGTATGGAAAAGGTTTTCTTTAAAAGCTAAGCATGCACGACATTTGCCTTAAAAGGGCATTCAGAGGCATAGGTTGATCTCTTTTATATTACTTTATCTTCATACGTTCATTATATTATTTTCCATGTTCGGTATCTCTTACTATGTTACTATTCATGCCTTACATACTCAGTACATTGCTCGTACTGACGTCCTTTCTTGTGGACGCTGCGTTCATGCCCGCAGGTATAGATAGACGAGACGAGGATCTTTCATCGTAGGCTGCCTTCAGGTACTGGTCTTAAGTGGTGGCTCCACTTCTTCCTGGAGCATTGCCGAGTAAGAGTCTATATATATATATATATATATATGAATTGTGTTAAGGGTACGTCGGGGGCTCTGTCCCGACCTGTATACCTCAGTCATGTTCATAGAGGCTTTGCAGACAGTTCCTGTGTACAGCTTAGTCATAGTGTGACAGTAGTAATGTCGGCATCATGGGTCCATTGTATATTTACTTATGTATGATATTATGTTCATATTTTGCCTCTTGATCTTATTGTTGCCATTCGAGACATAGAGGATATGAGTTGTAAGTTAGTTCGCTCGGTTTCCCCAAGGTGCTGGGTGCCAATCACGCCTTACCTAGGGTGGGGTGTGACAATAACCTTACCGTGCTGCATTAACATGTACCCTAGGCCAACACCTAAAGTATTACAATAAACAACGAACCCTTTGATCCCTTCCGATAATGTCAAGACGGGAGCTGAAGTCAACTTCTTCTTCAACTCCTCAAAAATTTTCTCGTAACCGTCTGACCATTAAAATTTGACCTTCTTCTGAGTCAGTGTAGTCAAAGGGGCCGAGATAGAGGAAAATGCCTCTACAAAACGCTTGTAATAGCCTCCTCGACCCAAGAAACTTCTTATATCGGATGCTGAGGTGGGTCTAGGCCAATTCTTCACTGCCTCTATTTTCTGAGAATCCACCTTCATGCCTTCACCTGAGATGACATGGCCTAAAAACGCTACTGATTTCAACCAGAACTCACAGTTAGAAATTTTTTCATAGAGCTTGCGATCTTGAAGTGGCTGCACCAATATTCTGAGATGCTCTGCATGATTAGCCTCACTACGGGAATACACCAATATATCATCGATGAACACGATAACAAACAAATCAAGATAGGGCTTGAAGACCCTATTCATAAGGTCCATGAAAACTGCAGGTGCATTCGTCAACCCAAACGACATCAACAAAAATTTAAAGTGGCCATAACGAGTTCTGAAGGCTGTTTTAGGAATGTCAACTTCTTTGACTTTCAACTGATGGTAGCCAGATCTGAGGTCAATCATAGAATAACACTGGGCACCCTGAAGTTGGTCAAATAGGCCATCGATTCTGGGGAGAGGATACTTGTTCTTCATGGTAACATTGTTTAACTAACGGTAGTCAATGCACATACGCAAGGACCCATCCTTCTTTCAGAAAAACAAGATCGGGCGGCCCAAGGTGAGACACTTGGCCTTATAAAACCCTTATCTATAAGATCCTTTAGCTTTTGTTTTAACTATTTCAACTCTGTTGGAGCCATCCCATATAGCGGAATAGAAATCGACTTAGTGCCAGGAAATAGATCGATTCCAAAGTCTATCTCCCTATCAGGAGAGAATCTGGAAAGACTTCTGGAAACTCTTTGACATCGGGTACTGACTAGAGAGTTGGAGTCTGGGTATCTGTATCCCTGACTCAAACTAAGTGATAAATATACCCCTAGGAAATCATCTTTTTGGCTTTGAGATAGAAAAAAAATTCTACCCCTGGGTACTACTGAATTGCTCTTCCATTCTATGACTGGTTCATTAGGAAACTCAAATCTTACTACTTTGGTTCTACAACCTGCAGTGGCATAACATGAAGCCAACTAATCCATCCCCATGATTACATCAAAGTCTACCATCTCCAACTCTTCTAAGTCAGCTACGGTACTGCTGTGATAGACTAAAACTAGGCAGCTCTTATAAATACGTCTAGCTATAACTGACTCTCCAACTAGGGTGGACACTTCAAAGGGTTCATGTAACTTTTCTGGTTCTATCCCAAATTTCGTAGCAATAAATAGGGTTACATAAGATAAGGTGGATCCTGGGTCATTAAGGACGTAACCATCAAAAGTGAAAACTGTTAATGTACTTGTTATAACATCTGCGGCTAAGAGTTACAAATGATTTTGACCTTCGTATCTTGACGACCCGCCAGTGCATACAAATGATTTTGACCTTCGCCGGTATTACCGAACTTTGCTGTACCATGCCCTGGCTGGGCCTAAGAGTTACGAAGAGCTGCTGAATTAGTGGACTGGCTACATTACCTCCATTATTTGCCATATTGATGGACAATTCCTTAAGAAGTGGCCTTGCTGACCGCACCCAAAGAAACCACTAGTGCTCGAACGGCACACTCCTGGTAATTCTTGCCAAACGTGTTGCAAGTAGGGTACTCAGGGCCTCTGTAGCACACACTAGCCTGTGACTGTGAGCCTGGTGCTCTGAAATTCTAGCTTTTCTTATTATACTTGGACCTCTGAACTGGGGCACTGGTGGTAGACGGAGCAGGTCCTGACGGCCTATTCTTAAAGAACTGTCTGTTTCCACCTCCCTGAGATGCCTCATGACTGAAACCACCTGTAGACTTAGCTATTTTACTGAATTCTCTGTCATTTCCTTTCCGTAGCTTCTCTTCTTCGTTCATCCGATCTTCATTGCCTTAAACAAAGGGAACCATCTTAGTAATGATCGCCTCTTTATGTTGAGCAGTGATATTAGCATTACCATACCGGTCGGGTATAAGTCTCAACACAAATCGCCTAACTCTGGCCCTCATATCAGCGACCATATGCGGAGCATACTTGGCTAAAGAAACAAACTTGAGGTAATAGTCATTCACACTCATATCATTCTGCCTGAGTCTCTCAAATTCGTAGGTCTTTGCCTTCTTGACTTTAAGTGGCTGGAAGTGATTAATGAAGGCATCTACAAACTCATACTAAGTTACAGGAGACGCATCTTCCCCGTGGGACTGTTCCCACATCTCATACCAAATGTGAGCAACAACCTATAACTGATAAGCTCCTAACTCTGCTACCTTCGTCTCTGAAGCATGCATAACACGAAAGACCTTATGAAGCCCATCAATGAAATTTTAAGGGTCTTCCCCCACTACCAGTTCCTGTGAACACTGGAGGCTTCATATGCAAAAATTTCTTGGTCCTAGAACTGTACGACACTCCACTTGCACCTTCGCTAGGGGTCGTTTCCTGACGCTGAGCTTGTGTAGCAACAATTTGGGTAACCAGCTGGATAGCTCCCATGACATTCATGTCTGAAGCATTGGGCTTTGGAGTAACTGGGGGACGGACCTCCGCAGGCCTTTAGGTATGTGAGGTGCAGAATCTGTTGTAGCGCTCTGAGTCTGAGGCTCCACTTCTGGAGTAACATTAGTAGCAGCTCTATGGCTGGTAGCTGAAGTCCTCTTGGTGTACTTTCTCTCAGTAGGCATTTTCTAAAATATGTAATTCATATAAGTTAGAAGAATTTCAGAAAGTATTGCTCTAACTGCACGATATAGAGTATGAAAGAAGTGAGACAATCATATATGTCTTGGTGGTCAACTATTTACATGTGTGGCGCGTACACACACATAAAAGAGACCCTCCTGAACACGACTTCATAGACTCCTTAGGACTCTAAAACATAGTGCTCTGATACCAAGCTTTGTCACGCCCCGAACCATGGCCTGGGCGTGACACGACACTCGGTGCCTGACTGCATGTGACTGAGCATACAAACTGGCTAGCTGAAGCAATATGTGGTATACAACATCGAATGCGGAATATAACTTAACACATGCTGATCTACTAAAAGTCTGACTGAATAACCGTAAATGCAAAAATACTGAGATAAGTCCGAAAGTATAAATAAGTAGCCGATAAGGCTAACACAAAAAACCTGCTAAACATCTAACTGACTGCAACTATAGTCTATAAAGCCTCTAAAAATAATAAATTCTGATAGTTCACCGGGACAAGGCCCCTGGCATACCTGACTGACTAGAAATACTGAAAAGACTATAAAGCGTGATAAAGCCCCGAAGAACTCGGGCTCACCAAATAGCTTGTATGAGAATCCTAGCGCTCTGAGTCATCAACCTGCAAATCTTTACCTGCATCCCCCTGGAAAAAAGGGATGTCAGTACATTTGAATTGTACTAGTATGTTAAAAAACTAAAAGAACAAATAGGTAATAAATGCTGAAACTGAAACTGGAAACTGTGAACTAAAACTGAACATAAGTACTCCCTGTTCTGAATGAGAAACAACCTGTTTATCAAAGTAAATAAGCTACGGCCCCAGGCCCAATATATAAGTGCATAAACTACGACCTCGGTCCCAAGTATACATATACATAACTACGGCCTCAGGTCCAAGATGCAAAAAGCAAAAACTACGACCTCAGGCTAAATACAGGTGTTCAACATTCTGGAATTTAAAATCAGCAACTTAGAATCATATTGTAATGCATGATGTTGAAATACTGAATCATACTGAGTTACAAGATACTGGAATACTGAATAGAACTATACTGAGATGTGTATTTACAATAAACTAATTTGTCATAACTGAGGATCCTGGGCTATTGAACACGAGCCTATACTGATTGCGTGATGAGTTCACGGTGTTTGAAATGATAATCATGAACAAATTATGAAACGATGTCATGTAGAGAATAGAAGTTCTACAACGATTCATGGAACTAAGGCATAACTACTTTCTAAGGTAAATTCGTAATAGTCATAAATAATGAGACGTAGGGTGAATCATAAACATTCCCAACGTAGAGATTTAGCCTCACATACCTTGACTCTGGCCTTTCAAGTGTTTCACAATGTTCGCCATCTCTTTCAACGATAATATATTGCAATATATATCAAGAGGAACCAATATTAACACTAATGCTCATGTTTTAGTCACTTAGGCATTTTATCAAACACCTTATGGGCGTAGGGCTTCATAGCCCTTATTAATGGTGTTTTCTTTACCCAATTCCCATTCTAGTACTTCTAGGTGATTCTACAATTCCAAATAGATATAACTAACACCCTTTTGTTCATCACCCATATGATTACGATAATCGTAAGTCAACAATCCAAAACCCTAGCATAGTTCATATGATTCTCTTTATCAAACCCATTTACTATTCTCCAAAGAACTCCTCAATTTACAACTATAAATGACTAGGGAGTAGAAGCATGACATTTTTGAAGTTCAAACCTCTTAAATTCGAGTTCTAGGGTTTTCTTCTCTCAACAGTGATGTTTCAATCACAAGTCTATGAATTAGAATGGTTTACTTAAGTTAGAAAGGGGCTAGAGACTTGAAATCAACGAGATTCATCACAGAGCTTACCTTGGAGGGTTCTTGAGGCTTGGGACTTGTTCTTTCTTACCTTAGGATGATTTTTCATGAATAGGGGTGTTAGGGAATGAACCCCAAGCTTAAATATAAGTTAAAAGCGAAAACCCGAAAACTGACCAAAAAATCTGACCCACGCGCGTTGGGTCTTTGTCGCACACCTAACGCCGGGCCTCACTTAGACATTGGTCAGCCCCGGTAGGTTGACCTGCTCTGGGCCCGCGATGCATGGCCAACATGCATGCGCCCTTTGGGCATCGTGTGGCCATCGCGCATGCGCCCTTTGCGCGAAGCGTGGCAAACGCGAAAGCCTGCCACTCTGAGCCTTTTTGTGACGCTCATAACTTCTTGCTCCAATCTCTGTTTGGTCGGGTCTTTATATGGATGGATCGGTATTTCCACATGCTACAACTTTCATTAAGGAAGCTTTTCCAACTTCTCAACTTATTAAGGGGTTATGGGTGTTCAAAGTAGGCTTGTCGACCATTTTCGCAAAACTTCCAAACCTTCAAATTTTTTACTAAAACTCTTACGATACGCGTCTAGCCTTGGTTCTAAGTTACGGGGTGTATAATATATATATATATATATATATATATATATATATATATATATATATATATATATATATATATATATATATATGTGTGTGTGTGTGTGTGTGTGTGTGTGTGTGTGTGTGTCTATATATAATAGACACACACATAGATATACGCACATACATATATGATGATGAGAAGTGAAGAGTGCACAATTGCAAACTAAAATATGGAATGAAGGGAAACATATAAAAAATAGTTAGCAAACTGAACAAAATGCCCATTTATTTGAGGGAAAAAACTACATATAGTGTGCTAACAGATATAATGTTTACCAAAAAGGAAAACTTGAGAAAGAGAACTACATACGGTGAGCATATGAGATAAAGAAATGGTTAACAGTCCACAATATATATATAGCTAATTCAAATTTGAACCAGAAGAGAGTTGAGCAATCAATGAGTTTTTTGTCATTGCATCATTTAATTAAATCCAATTATCAGAAAATTGAAAATGATAATTGATACGGTTTGGGTACTTAGAATTGTAGGGTTACTGAAACATGAGATGAAGTCATTAAAGAGGCTTAAACAATTGAATAAGAAAAAAGATGAAGATACAACCATTCAAGGCTGAATTAAAAACTGACAACCTACAAAATTAATGGAGTATTTGTTTGTTATTTGTAAAAGCTTTAATGCCTAAAATAATATCATAACCCCTACGACTCAAAGCTTTAATTCCTACATTAGCGAACAAATACTTGGAATCTTTGGTGTGTAATGAGGAGAGAGGTTAGATATTTAATTTTGTGTAGGGGAAAAATATTAAACTAACTTCGAAGGTAGGAGCTTCAATGATGATATATATATGTGTGTGTGTGTATACATATATGTGTGTGTGTGTATGTATACATATATAGATACTACGTTAATTCATTTTGTAAACATCTATTACTTATTTTACTTACATTTTTTTATGTTTATATGAGGTGCAGGTATTGCAAATCGTTTCCCAAAGACGACACTCAGAAGACATCCGAAGATTCCCTTTAATTCTTGTTTTATCTGTCTTTTTACATCCTTAAGATTGTACAAAAGCATAAAATATAGTGAAATATTTACTTTCGGGCGTTGTGCAGGAGTATCTAATATTTATACTTTACTTCATGTCTTCCGCTCGTTTAGACAAGACTTAGGTCGTAAAATGCTCTTATATTCAGAATAATTAAATTAACTAGGTATACGTACTTAGTTAATTGATTTATATCCTTTGGCATTTAGGCAAACTAACATTAAGTCGTCCTTTATTTTAAAACAATTTTTTGTTTCTATACATGTCAAATTTTATTCTATGTCCATATATTTTCCGAACAACATTTGCACATTTTTATCAATTATTTTAAAATCATTACTCATTCGCAATATATTCTTTTTTATTTATTCATTATTAAAATTATTTTACATTCTTTCCCTAAATATGTTTTAAACAAAACAAATATGTTTTTAAACAAAACTTTCTTTTACAATATCGGGAATCATATGTCATAAATTGACTTCATTCTTCTAAAGCAAATCTTCCTTTTTTTATGCAACGGAAGACACAAGTCAAAATTGACTTCACATTCCAAATGCTTTTGTTATATATATATATATATATATACCTTATAAACATGAGATACACCAACATACATTCTTTATATACCACAATATACATTGTTTATTCATTTTAATATACATTCTTTATACATACATATCTTTTACCAAAACAAATACTTTCGTACATATTTTATACTTGGAAAAAATGATTTTACCTCCTCCTCCTTTGATTAAATTATATTCAGAGGGGAACCACATACTGTGGATTCTAAAGGGCTCCTAACACCTTCCCTTCGGAATAATTTGAATCCTTGTCTGGAATCTAAATGATTTTCGCAGACTAATTTGGCTCATACATATCAATATCATATAGGTACCCTAGTATACCTTAATTTACTACGTGGCGACTCTGAACTCTAGTAATTTGTCACGACCCAAATTCCAAAGTCGTGAAGACACCTACCCCCAACTGGTAGGCGAACCATCCACAACTAATTAAGCCAATTTTAACAAATATATTATGCGAAAAGAAATAAATAATGTCATTCAAGATTCATAAACTAAATATCATAATCATAAATATGTGAAATAAGTACAACCACCCAAAACCTGGTGTCTGTAGTACAAGAACTACTAAGAAACTGATACAAGCCTGAGATAATAGTTAATACACTATCTGAAAAAAGGAGACTGGAATAAGTAAATGAAGAAGAAGAAGAAGAATCTGGGGCCACAGATCAGCTAGCAGCTCACCCCGAATCCACCAAGATAGGCTCCTCAATGATCGGCGAAGCCTCAAGCCATATTAGTGCTAGGGACAGAATATGCACACAAAAAGGTGTAGCAAGTGTAGCGTGAGTACGAGAAACAACGTGTACTCAGCAACATCGTCGACTGTCCCTAACAAAAACGGAGACGAGGGTTGGCCTACAATTGCTACTTCCCCACTTAACCGCTGTTAGTCAACAATAATTCTAATCACAATAATCTCAAAAATATCAGGTTATAAGCCTAGGTGAAAGCTTCTAATCCACAAGTCCGTCAAGTTTCCAAGTAGGCCTTTAAGGTAAATTAGGAAACACTCAAGCAAATCACAAACAAAGTAATCAATGAAGTGATATGATATGCAATATATGAAATGCAATGCAATGCGAGGCCTTTTTATCACCCGGTATACACAGGTTCAAACGTTAGTAAACAGTGACCCATGGGGGACTCGTGAGGTCCATATAACACCCGGAATCATTTCCCTTTGTGTTCCTTAGCCATCATTAGGCTTCCAATCTCAAAACGTAGCCCCGTAGGCTCCATATCACAAAATGTACCCCTTAGGCTCATAGTACATGTCTTTAGCCCATTGGCCCATAAAGTTATCATCACTCCGTTCGGAACCATTTCCCCTCGGACATCACGTATGTATCCTCAAATGTGCATGAGATGCCATTTAATAGCATGAATATGACATGCACCACAGTAAGAAATCAAGAAAAGCAATAAAGACTCAACCATTAGCTCTTTTCCACTTTTATAACGAGTAATTTAGGAGTTATGAGAATATATAATCACAAATAAGACTAGTAATAAGTGTAGAAGCAGTAAATAAGGGACCTCATATCTCAATCATAGACACAAATCAATGTATGCTATCAGCTAATGCCCAAACCATGGCATTCAGACCGGACTATACAACCGAAATTACACAAATACCCATATCATGGCACCGGCACCCGATATAAGTTCTCGTCACCTCACAAGTATCGGGACCCCTTAATTTACCCCATTATCCCCTCTTATTAGTCTAATTTTGTCACGACCCAAACCGGAGGGCTATGACGGGAACCCGAGCCCTACTTGCCGAGCACCACCAACAATGCTTTCATCTGATAATCATAAACAAGGGTGGACCACGAGGGTCATCGGATGCAAATCTGCTAGATCATAAGAGAAATATGCTAAAAAAGGGATGAGCCCGAAAAGACATACTATATAACTATGCTGGACAGAAATGTGCAAGCTAACAAGGCCATCATGGAATATTATACAACAAAAATATAGGACGAGGGGGCCATACAATATCTAACTATACCATAACTGTCTGCAAGCCTCTACTAGAGTATATGACATAATAAGGTCGGGACAGGGCCCCACCATACCCGTATGTACACAAAAATATAACGTACCACAACACAAAGCAACTCCGAAACAAGGGGAGTGCACCAATGCCAGCTGAACAACAACTTACAGGGGCGGATGGTCCACCTGAACCTGTGGGCATGAAACGCTGCGCTCCCAGAAAAGGGTACAGACAAAGTACTAAGTATGTAAGACATGAAAATTGAAGGGAATTCGTGCAATCTTAAGTACAGAATAGCAGCGGAATATAAAATTTATTGCTTAATCCCTATACAATATCCATGTGTTTCCATCAATTCGACAAAAGGATAAGATAACTTACCTTTTGATGCATGATTCCTCGATATACGTCCTGCCAAAGACGAGCTATAGGTTCTACTCGAAAACAAACGACCACCCTCTACTAGTATTCACACACGAATGATCACAAACAGACACGAAGTTCTAGCTTCAAGTTTTGGGGTATAATTTTGGGTTGCAGAGCTTAAGTCGGCTACCAGAATTTAGGTCATAGTTATTTCGAAAATAACTATGCAAAAGGTTTTTTTTTTTTTTTTTTGTAGAGCGAAATGTTGATGTCTCTCACTATTAATAGTGATACATTCATCCTAATATTACGAACCCTAGTTCATGTAGAGTCCTAGCTGATTAGGATATTAATTAATTAAGATCATAACTAATTAGGAGTCCTAACTTGATTAAATATTTCAGTCATTAGATAACTGTTATTTATATTTATAGTTAGCCAATAATATAATTTTAACCATAAAATAAATTCGGATTACATTATCTAAATAATGCAATAATAGAAATACAAATTTATATATTCATAATATATAAATACAAATTTACTAAAATAACCCCATTCCGTTCATCACATTCTTGATGTGCGACGCAATAGGTTTATATTACGTTGGCAGTAGAATTAATACTATTTTAATTTCACAAATCATAATTGGTCTCAAACAAGATTATGACGAACCCAAGTAATAATAATTTAAAGTTCGTAATAACCTAATTAAATAGCATATGTCATAGTCCTTTTGTCACACGATATCTAATTCGAACATAAGGCATGTATACTGTCATCCTTATATTGTTCAAATATAATTTCTCGATCCCTTAAGAAACTAATAAGTCAAATTATACTGATAACTCTTTTTGTTCATCTGAGCACGACCATGCATTTCTCAGTCTTAATAATCGAGGGGTACAAAAGATATCTCTCTCAAAGAGATGGACAAATTCCATCTTGAATAATCTCTAGCCTCCACATAGTTCGCATTATTTTCAATCATACACTTTACGATTATCCAGTTAAAGATAACGTTTGTGAATGTCAAAACAAAATGTTCCTTATGTAGGATACTGTGATAATCTCAAGTGTGAGTATTAATTGACATAACTATTATGAGAATCACTTATGACACTGATTCATGCAGTGATCCCATAACGGGTCTATCCGGTATGTTTCTCTCTAACAAATACCTATGAGTTTAATTTGTACCGTACACATAATTATCTCATAGTTATCGATCAAGCTCGTAGTAGCCTTTTACCGTTATAATCAAATTATAAATGATTAACTAGGGATATATATTTTTATATGTAACATGAAAACAATATAATAATAAGAAATATAAATAAAACTTATTTTATTAATCAAAAATTATGCAAGCTGACGAGACCATCATGGAATACTATGCAGCAAAAATATAGGCCGAGGGGGCCATACAACGTCTAACTATACCATAACTGTCTACAAGCTTCTACTAGAGTATATGACATAGGTCGAGATAGGGCCCCGCCATACCCGTATGTATACAAAAGTATAACACACCAAAACATAACAACAACTCTGAAACAAGGGGAGTGCTCCCATGTCAACTGAACGGCAACCTACAGGAGCGGATTATCAACCTATCTAATTGAACCAGCGAGCATGAAACGCAGCGTCCCCAGAAAAGGGTGCGGACAAAGTACAGAGTATGTAAGGCATGAAAATAACATAAAAGAGGCACATAGGATAAAAGGAATGCAACCTATATGTCTGAACTGCCTCTGAGGGCCAATGATATGCATAAATACTGTGCATGTAAACATATATGCGTATATAATGCCTGGGGCCATACATATATATATGCGTATATAATTTCTTGGGTCATACATATATATATGCGTATATAATGCCTGTCACGCCTCTGTGGGCATCCCATCGTATCATATCAGCCTCTTTGGGCATCATCATCATGTAACCAGCTAATCAGGTGGCAGTGCACATATAACGCCATCACCTTTCCCACACCTCATATAGATAATACATAATATACGAGTATATAATGCCTGAGGGGTCATAGGTCTGTACATATATATAATGCAATGCATGAATATGATGGGAGTATATCCTGACTCTGTCGGAGTGGCATAAGGTCGTTATACCTCCGAACCTCGTTATGAGATAGCATTTTAATCAACAAGTGACTCTCTGAATCATACTGAATCTGAAGAAGCACGTACTGAAAACAACATTCTAGAACATGAATCAACATGGAACATCCCTAGCTGCTGTGAATGGAATCATTATGGAGTAGCGTTACGTTGACGTTTCATTCATAAGGATCACGCCAAAAGAAGGAAAGTTAGCCTTAACATACCTCAAATCATCAACCAAAATCCCACAATGAAATTGTCGGGCTAGTATTCCGATCTCCTTAGTCACTACAGTACACCTAGCAGCCAACAACACAACAACAACCTTATATAAGTTTCATTAATTCCACATCACTACTCACCTTAAGATTTACATCAAAATAGCCCAATATACGCTTTGTATACAATACTTATACACTTTCACCAAGTATAACATCCTCAGTACAATCTAAACACCAACTACTATCCATACAACAAGGTTTTATCTTAAAAACATATTTACAACATGACTTAAGTTAGATTACATCTTAACATAAACTCAAATTCATATTTGAACCTCCCCTCCAACTCCTTTTCATTCAAACCTAGCATAACCATCATACAAATTTATAAACATGGATTTAAGATAGAATCTTACCTCAAAACTCAAGAACACAACAATTCTAGGAGTGCTTCACCTTGAAGTATCCTCAAAAACCACTACCAAGAGGAGAAACTAACTTCCATAATCACTTTAGAACCTTTAAGCACTTGATCTTCTCTTTTGATCCTTGATTTTTCTCAGGAATTGATTGGATATGGTTGGAGAGGGTTTTATAGAATGTTGGAGATCATTGGAAGTGGAGAAAATGAGATAAAATGATAAGTATACGAATTATATATAAAAAAAAATAGCTGAACCGACTTAAAAATTCGGCTATTAAACGGACCGTATACTTGAATATGGTCCGTATTTCTCAAGATACGGTCCGTATTTCTTCCCCTCAACATCAAATTTTAACAAAACGTATTCCCTTCTATTCGTTCATCCTTTAATCCTTCCAACACTTGTCAAACATGAACTTAAACCCTCGTATACTCAAGATGAACACGTCCAATCCCACATATTCTCAAAAATAATTCCATTTTCTGAATCTATAGCATCCAACTCACGAAGAAACATAACGGAAGAAAGTACGGGGTTTAACATCCTTCCCCCCCCCCCCCCCCCCCCCCCCCTCCCAGAGAAAAATTCATCCTCGAATGTTTGGACTCTTAGGGGTCTACAGAAATTTTTGTAGAGTCTCCTCTATAATAACACTAATGCCAACCTACCACACAACTTAACAACAGAGTACAATGCCACACAGGGCTACAACACTCAATAACAATAATGGTCCCATATGACCAACAAGAGTAACTGATAAATAATACATACCTGAAGATGATGGTGTCGTAGTCTGCATCTACTCTAGGGATGAAAACAAATAAGGGTATCTAGACTTCATATATTCTTCGGCTTCCCAAGTCATCTCTTCTTAATTCTTATTTCTCCAAAGTACTTTTGCGGAAACTACATCTTTGGTTCGCAACATACGAACCTAGCGATCTAAGATAGCAATAGGGACTTCCTTATATAATAACTGCTCTGTAACCTGGACATCATCTAAGGGCACAATCCTAGAAGTATCTCCAATGCACTTGCGGAGCATAGATACATGAAAAACCAGATGTACAAATGCCAAGTCTGAAGGTAAATCCAACTCATAGGATACTTGGCCTACTCTATGCACAATTCTGTAAGGACCAATGTATTTAGGACTAAGCTTTCCCTTCTTACCAAATCTCATAACACTTTTCATAAGTGATACCTTCAGAAACACCTATTCATCTACCTGAAACTCCAAATCTCGTCATCTGTTATCAGTATAAGACTTCTGGCCACTCTAAGCTGCTAGCAATCTTTCCTGAATGAGCTTAACCTTCTCCGTCGTCTTCTAAACCAAATCAGGCCCTATTAACTTTGATTCTACGACCTTGAACCATCCGATAGGAGATCTACACTTCTACCCATATAGGGCCTCATACATGGCCATCTGGATAATGGTATTGTAGCTATTATTATATGCAAACTTAATAAGTGGCAAAGGATCATCCCAGCTACCTTTGAAATCTATCACACATGCTCGTAATATATCCTGAGTATCTGAATAGTACGTTTAACCTGCCATCTGTCTGGGGATGAAATGTTGCACGGAGGTTCACCTGTGTCCCCAAACCCTTCCGGAAGGATCTCCAGAAGTTAGCTATAAACTGTGCACCTCTGTTTGAAATAACAGATACTGGAACACCATAAAGTCACACTATCTCCTTAATATATAACTTCGCATAATCTTCAGTGGAATAAGTAATCCTGACACTAGAAAATGTACTGACTTTGTGAGTCTATCAACAATCACCCATAGCGAGTCAAATCTTTGCTGGGAACGAGGTAAGCCGGCAACGAAATCCATGTTAATCGCCTCCGTCTTCCAAGTTGGAATCTCTATATTCTATAACAACCCACTAGACTTCTAATGCTCAAATTTTACCTGCTGACAATTAGGGCATTGGGCCACGAACTCTGCTATATCCTTCTTCATACCATTCCACTAATAAAACTCTCTGATATCATAGTACATCTTCATCGACTCGGGATGAATAAAATAGCGGGAATAATGAGCTTCTGCCATAATCTATTGACGTAACCCTGCAACATTCAAAACACAAAATCTACCTCGAAACCTCAGGACTCCATCTCTGGAAATCTCAACGGGTGACTTCTTTTTCTGTGGGGTTGTCTCCTTGTACCGAATTAACGTAGGATCCTCATACTGATGTTCCTTAACCTCAGCTACTAAGAATGATATCGCCGTATCCTAAACTGTAACTCCTGCATTATCTGAGGCTAATAATCAAACTCCTAGGCTGGCTAATTGATGAAGCTTGTGCGCTATCTCCCTTTTCTCTACTCGTAAGTAAGACAAACTACCTATAGATCTTTGGCTAAGGGCATCAGCTACTACATTCACCTTTCCTGGGTGGTATAAAATATCAATATCATAATCCTTTAACAACTCCAGCCATAGCCTTTGACGCAAATTCAACTCTTTCTGCTTAAAGATGTTTTGAAGGATCTTACGATCTGTATAAACATCAACGTGAACACCATATAAATAATATCTCTAAACCTTAAGTGCATGAATCACCGCAGCTAACTCCAAATCACTTGTCAGATAGTTCTTCTCATTCTTTCTTGGTTGCCTCGATGCATAAGAAATAACCTTACCGTGCTGCATAAACACATAACCCAATCTGACGCCCGAGGCATCGTAATAGATAGCATAACCCTCTGATCCCTCTGGAAGTGTCAAAACTAGCACTGAAGTCAGTCTGTTTTTCAACTCCTGAAAACCCTTCTCACAAGCGTCTGTTTACTAGATCTTAGTTGCCTTGTGTGTTAATTTCATTAATGGCGCTGAAATAAAGAAGAAGCCCTCTACATATATTCTATAATATCCTGCCAACCCCAGAAAACTATGAATATCCATCAGTGTTGTGGGTCTAGGCCAAGTCTTCACCATCTCTATCTTCTGAGTTTCAACCCTGACACCTTCATCTGATATAATATGTCCGAGGAAAGCCATAGAATTAAACCAGAAATCACATTTAGAGAACTTTTCATACATCTTTTGATTCTGAAGAACTCTGAGTACAGCACACAAATAATTTTCATGCACTGCCTCTGATAGAAAGTAGACCAGAATATCATCGATAAACACAATCACAAACGGATCTAAGAAGGGTCAAAATACGTAGTTCATCAAATCCTTAAATACTGCTGGCTCACTAATCAACCCAAAAGACATCACAAGAAACTCAAAATGACCATATCTGGTCCTGAATGATGTCTTTGGAATGTCTTTCTCTCTGACCATGACCTGATGGTAACCTAACCTCAAGTCTATCTTTGAAAAGCATATGGCACCCCGTAACTGATTAAATAAATCAGTTATGACTCTTAGAGGTCTGTAGACATATATGTGTGGGTTATGGGTACTCACTATTCAGTCGTGTCTGTGTGATTTGTGGTTTGGATGTCCCCACTTATGCTGCGATTACCTTATCGGCTTATATGTGATACTATTTTCCGGAAGTTATGACGACGATATGTATATTTGTATATTTGTGACAGCTTCGGGGCGACGTTCCACTTTTCTGTAAATATATGTTATTCGTACACGGTATAATTTATTCGTACGCTATTTCTGATTTGGGATACTAGGTATGTATGAGTGCCCAACTCGGGCACGAGTCGCGGCCTACGGGGTTGGGTCGTGACAAAAGTGGTATCAGAGCGGTTAGTCCTCGGATTGTCTATAGACCGTGTCCGGCAGAGTCTTGTTTATGGTGTGAAGCCGGCCACACTCATAAAATGGAGGTCACAAGTGCGAGGAATCGAACCCTTTTTCTATCTTAGATCGTGCGATAGAGCCAAAACATAGGAAATGAGATTCTCCGTACTAACCTTTAATTTCAGTAAAGGGACGATATCGACAGAAGGAAGCGATTGACGACATTGGAAGATACAAAGCACGCAGGTAAGCAAAGGTATGGAAGACACATGTCGGCTAAGGCATTAACGTATGATTGAGATGTAAAGTCCAAAAATTTTCAGAAAGAAAAAGTAAATAGGGGAGTGTAACGGGTGCGGTTTGAATTGGACATATGAGGTAAGCCCATCTTTTTCATGCTATTGTCGCTACAGGGAGCCCTGTGTGGCCGTGATTCGATATGATATGTATATTTATATGTTATTTTTGTGAGGCATTGTTGGTATTTGCAAGGTAAGTTTTGAGATAGTAAGAAATATAGAGGAAACTTCTCCGTCAAATTTTTCCGGAAATAAAGAGAATGAGATATAGGGTTGCGGTATGTTTTGAAAGGTCGTGTTAATAGTAAAGACAGAATTTGACTAAGTTGCAAGTACGGTGGACCTTGAAAAATAAGTTAACTACGGAATTGGCGGAAATGGTAATTAGGAGGTTGGCAAATCTCGATAAAGTATTATATTAAGGTACCAACTGAATTGATAAGCGGGGATTAATTATGACGTTTGTGAGATATCAGAAGTAAGATTGACTAAAAAGGGCAAAAATTAAAAAGTGTGACACTATAAGATTGATTACGAACAAGATATTGCGTGAATATAATAGGGATCATTATGAAAATGCGTACAGTTTGGCGAGGAAGCGACTAAAGGATACGACGTGATTTGTGTGACTAAAGTATGAAGGTGAGCTACTGGTCAAAAAAAAAAAAGAGGGATTTATGAAGTTCTTTTATAGGGAAAGTACAGAATAGAAATTACGAGATAACGGAAACGATAGTGAGCACAAAAAAAAAAGGGGAAGAGAAGAGAAAGATGGGATTAATTGGGAGGAAGAGATAAAAAGAGAAGCGGGTAAGATAGCAACAGTGAATAAAAGGATGACCCATGTAGCCGTGAATGTGAGTGTTATCAGCGACGGAACTGTGAAAGACCAGATTATAGCGAGACGAACTTGGAGTGTTGGTGAGTGGGCTAGAAGCCTAGGTTGGGCATACAGTAAGCGTGAAAGGCATAGAGGACAAAGGGGCACTACGTGCACAAGAATTCACCTAAAAAATAATGGAATCCCTAAGCGACAAAGACGGTAGGTTTAAGGAACCGGTGGTGCAATATAGTTTCACCAAAAGAAGCAGATGATGCAGGTTGAGATAAAAATATTATTCCAAGAGAATTTTGGACACTTATCGTTGGAATATAAATGCCACCTAACGGGGAATTTGGAATAACTACGAGTATTAAACAATTATTGGGACGGAGTAAGAGGCTTTTTTAAAATCCGGCGGGAGATGTGTTACGAGGGCGTTTCGGAATCTGTAAAGACTTCAACTTCCTCCAGATTATGTGCTAAAGGTCATGTGGCAAGGTCGACGTGGTCATATTGACGTTAGAGCATCAAATTTCGTCAGAGTCCCAAAGTTAAGCGTGCTGGAGTGGGAGCAATTTTAGGATGGGTGACCCCCCTGAGAAGTTTCCTTAAAGTCTTACAAACTCAGTCGTAAGAAGCAAATGAGAAGCTAGGTTAACCTAAGGAAAAATTAGAGTCTGCAGAGTGGACAGAAACCTTAAGAGGTCGTGTAGAATGAGACAGAATGAATCAGTGAAAACGGAGGAAGGTGCATTATAGCTTTAGAAACAGGGTGAGCTGAACAGTGTTGGAAATATTTTGTGAATCAGATGGTAGTGATTATGTATACGTATGTATATGATATCCCTTATATGGCTATGTTGAATTTCAGCAATAGATATTGAGGCATGTAGGAAGGCATTAATCAGACAGAGTAAGGAAGTGCAAGTGAAAGAAAACGAAAAATGGTACGAATGTTATAAGGCAAGCCGATGTTGTTTTCGCTACGGATCGAGCTTGGGAAGTTCCAAGATAATGATATTTGGGAAAGAAAATAAGTAGACGGTAGGTAAGGTAACCAAAATGTCGGAAAAAGCAAAAGAGTAAAGCACGGCGTGATTTGGATAAAAAAAAATGTGAGGGTAGGCGTGTGAGAAAGATAGGGTGTGGTGGTATGGAACCAAAAAGGAGTGTGTAGAATTGCAGGATAGACGCGATAAGTGGAACGAAAGAAAAACGACCACAACGAAAAATGAGAAGCAAAGGAAAGAAAAAAAAAAAAACTAGGCCGTGCAACGGTGCTAAGAGATTTCTAACTCGCGAAGGATAAGGAAAAAAAAAAGAACTATTGGTGTATTAGGACCCCTTAATAAAGGGGGGGAGAACATATTGAACTTGAAAGAGATTATGGCGTCCTCACGGCCCTGAAGGGCAAGTTTATTAGCCTGGAGCTAGAGTTTGAAATGATCGCCAATACAAGGAAATCGGAAACACATATACTGGTATTATGAGAGAATCGTAAAGGAGTCAGAATTTTCGTAGCCCGAGGCGTTTGAGTTATGCGGTGAGGTTTAAGGGCAAGAAGCTAAGGGGAAAGTTGTGACGAGAGCCCAAAGATTTAGTTGAACTCAAATTATGATAGCGAAGGGTGCAGAACCATTACGTGTATACCTGTTTTAGGTCGGGGGAAAATAGTCCAGAGGAGGAATCAGGAGAAATAGTTTGAAGGACATAGCCATTGTACGCACTAGCGACAAAATTAGGTTGAGTGAGCACTCGGAAGGTAAACGGTAAAGGGTAACAAAGACATATGGGGTCGATGACATTGGTTGTTGAACCGCAAGTTAGGTTGGTACAGGAGCATATTCAAGATCACTTATCCAATTAAAGGATATGCGCGATTATATAGAGAAATTTTATAAAGCTCCCACATCTATGATCTCAGATGGAGGAGCTCAATTACAGCTAACTTCTGGAGGTCACTCCAGAAAGGATGGGGTCACAGACGAATTTCGATACAGTATGTCACCCTCAGACTGACGGGCAGACCGAGCGTACTATCCGGTCGCTAAGGGTTATATTGCGGGCCTATATTAGCGGTTTCAAAAATAACTAAGATAACCATTTGCCACCGGTGAGTTTGGATATAACAATACCTACCATCCTAACCTCTAGATAACCGTATGATACTTCGTGTAACGGAAGTGCAGATCGCCGGTTAACTACTTCGTTGTTGGCAAGACTAAGTTAATTGGGCCAGATACGATCCGGTAAGTAGTCGACTAAGTGGAACTCATTCGGGAGCGGTTATTAGCAGCTCGGGGGCAACAGAAGTCATATGCGGATACTCGACGTCGACACCTAGAGTTTTAGGTCGACGATTGGGTATCCTTAGGAGTGTCACCCTTGAAGGGTGCTATTAGATTCGGCAGAAAGGGGAAGCTCGGTTCAAGATATGTTAGATCTTATCAGATCGACCGTAAAGTAGGCAAGACTGCCTATACGTTAGACCTGCCACCTGAATTGAAGGCGCGCGTCCAGTCCCCCACATACCAATGTTTCGTAAAAGTATAGGCGACCCTCTAGAGTACCTCCTATAGATGATATCCAAGCGATAGAAAAATTATTTTACGAGAAACAACCCATGATTATACTGGATCGACAAGCGAGAATGTTATGTATTAAGGATGTGGTTTCCGTTAAGATATGGTGACGGAACAATAATAGGGAACGAATGAGAAAAATGAGTATCCCTATGTACTTCCTATATCTTCTAGTCGTTGGAATTCTTTAACGGGTCATGTTGAGTGGGTAATGAACTGTATGTGACAGCTAGGAAAAGGACTCCCCCAAAATGCCTATAAGACCCTATACGGTTAGTTTAACATTCGAGGACGAATGTTCTAAAGGGGGGGAGGATGTTATATCCCGCATTTTTGTACATTAGGATATTCCGAGCTAACCGTGAAAAGTTAAGGACAAGACTAGTCCGGGAAGCGAGGTTGAGATTTTTGACCATCGATTTTATTTTAAGGCATAAGTTGCTTGTTATTTTGTTGGCATGGAATATTAAGAAAATTTGGGGTCAAAAGTTATTTTTGGAAAGTAGCTAGTTCATAAAAAAAAAAAAAAGAAAAAAAAAAAAAGAGGCCATGTGGCCGGCCACATGGCATGTGGGCCATGGCCACATGGAAGGCTAATATATGCATAATAAGATGACAAAGTAGTCATCTTTTCTATCTTCAACATTCAAGAAATTTCAAGAAAAATGGAGAGGGAGAAACAAGGGCCATATTTGGCCATAGAAGAGAAAAAGAGGAGACTAGAAATCTCCACCAAAAAAATAATTTCTTCTAGCTTTCCAACTCTTTGGAAGGTGCTAAACATCATGGAGCAATTATTTGGGCAAGCAAATCCTTGGTTCATGCAAGTTCTCAACCTTGGCCAAGTGAAGAACTAAGTGAAGAAAGGTGAGTTTTATCTTGTTTTTAGGTGTTATAAATGGTTTATGTGTGTTGTAGCATGCCAAAATGGATGAATTTCATGGAAAATTTGCATGTGAAGTTGAAGCCGTAGGCATGGTATTTGGGCCGTGTGTGTGTTGTTGTGTTGGGGTGATGGACTAAGTTCTATGTAACATGCCTAGTGTTGTTGTAGTGTGTTGGAATGGAAGAGAATCATCAATGTGTGTGTGTGTGTAGTTGGCCGAATGTAGGTCAAGTTTCATAACAAAGAATGAATTAACTTTCTTTAGCATTTTGGTTGTTGTCGTTGCGAATTCTATGTCGAAAAATGCAAGTTTAATGATTCAAATGGATGTTGTATGGTTGTGGACTGATTTGGAAGTTAGTGAGTTTTTAATATAATTTTTGTATGTATGAGAATGGCATTGTTAATGTGTGGATTAGTGGCGTATTTTATGAATTTGGAGGAGAAGAATGTGTGTTGGATTGTTCTCGGGTTTGGGGGAATTCGGGTGAGTTGGAGTGATATGTGGGTGGTTTGAAATATTGTGTGAATCGTTTAAAATGTTCTTGAATATTGTTTGTATAGACTCGGATTAGTATTTGAATGTATAAGCGTTGATATTGGTTTGAATGTAAGTGGTTGAGTTGAATAAAAATGGAATGTCGTCGAAATATGTAGAAAAGAGTTATCGATGATAGAATGCCTTTTGAATTAATTATTGATGTTGTTAGAATGGTTGTTGGTATTGTTGTTGAAGACTTAGCCGAGTTGTAATCTCGGGGATGTTGAATTCTGGGGGAGATCTTTGCCCAAATTTTTGTAAATAAAGTGCTAGCCTAGAATTGGATTCCTAAGTGTGTATGACTAATGTTTGGCGTCTAATGATGTTATTGTAGATTTTGGAGAAGCCAAGATGTAAGTTTGGATTAATTTAGGAAGCGGACGAGGTATGTAAAGCCTAACTTTTCTTTCTCTTGGCATGTCTTGATTGTATGTAGGCTAGAACACGAGTCTCGGGGTAACTCCACTCTTAAGATCCGAGCCGTATACGACTCTTGTTTCCTTCGGATGTCAATGTTCTTGATATTGTCAAACTATGGTTCATAAGTCTTTTGTATAGTTGGATTTCAAGTTTTGCATAAAGAATGTTGCTTTTAAAAGGTTTCGTAACTACGAACAATCGTAGTTTTCATAGACGAGCTCGGATCGCTCCGAAACGTTCGCGGGAGATTCTACGATGGATAAGGTCTCCAACTTTCATAAATGGACCCGGATTGGTTCGATACTCGTCCGTGGGCCCCGAGACTCTCCTTTGTGTGGTACTAACGACTTTTGAAATGATTTAGTGTAACGATCGCCTTAACCCTCGAACGGCGATTACTTATTTCTCTAACGAGTTTGTAATGACGATTATGCCCCTAAGTTCCATAAGTTACTTCATATAATTTAATACGTATTTATGAGTCCCACAGTTCTATTTGATATGCTTCCGAACGTCATTCGGAGAAAACCTGATTTGACTATCGCCTTGGTTTTAAATGATAATTCACTTTGAACATTTTAAGAGTTTGTGAAAAATGTTTTAAACTGCATATAGTCTCCCACGACTCTGCTCGTGCATATAGTTCTTTGTATCCTTCACCGAGTCCGGGCCGGTTATGTTTCGTGCGCACTTCGATATATTCCGGAGTATGATGTGTCCGTACGCCGAGTCCCCTTTGGCCGGGTACCGTATATTTGGCGTTATGGGGTGTTACGACGTTATGACGTGATATGATATGTCGGTTGTCGGAGATATGAAATCTTACGGAGTATGATGTGGCGTGGCGCCAACGGCGGCGGCGACCACCGTTCTAAGAGCCCTATGCATGATTTGTATTTTTATGAGTAAGCATTTTGATATTTTGAATATTGCATTTACTTTCCGTACTTCTGATTTTGATTATGGCCTTGTTTACTATATTTCATGCTTTGCATACTCAGTACATATTCCGTACTGACCCACTTTCTTCGGGGGCTGCGTTTCATGCCGCGCAGGTACAAATATTTATTTGGAGGATCCACCACTTAGGATTCTGTTCGAAATTTGTCTTGGAGCGCTCCCTTGTTCTCGGGAGCCTATACTTTGATCCGGCTTCGGTTGTGTATATATGCATATGTTTATTCACGGTACAGCGGGGCCACTGTCCCGTCATATGATTTTGTTATGACTCTTAGGGTACGTAGACATATATGTGTGGGTTATGGGTACTCACTATTCGGTCGTGTACGTGTGATTTGTGGTTTGGAGTCCCCCATGCTATGACGACCTTATCGGCTTATATGTGATACTATTTTTAAGGAAGCTATGACGACGATATGTATATTTGTATATTTGTGACAGCTTCGGGGCGACGTTCCACTTTTCTGTAAATATATGTTATTTGTACACGGTATAAGTTATTCGTACGCTATTTCTGATTTGGGATACTAGATATATACGAGTGCCCAATTCGGGCACGAGTCGCGGCCTACGGGGTTGGGTCGTGACAGAAGTATGCCAATACCGAGCGAGGGGCGCGAGTCGTGGCGGAGTTCCGGTTCTAGCGGTCGCCGAACGCATGTATGCCTTAGCCGGCCCGACGAGGGATCGGGGAGGCGTGCTTTAATGTTATTCGGGTATAATGCGGTCTTCTCTCGAGATGTATA
>NW_026727755.1:0-26330 GCF_029784015.1 Lycium ferocissimum
TTCTTTCTTTCCCTCCAAGCTTTCTTCAAATTTCTAGATTTTCCTTAATTAATAAAAGATGACTTCCATGCTTACTTGGTCATCCTTATATATATATACAACTATAAAAATGTGCACGTGACCATGCACATGCTCCATGTCTTTTCTTCTTTTTCTCTTTTTTTTTTCCAACAAGTCATAAATAATAATTTCGAATTCCAAATTTGCCCTTCACACTCCATGCCAATAATATTATAAGCGACTTGCGCATCAACCAAACTAAAAATATTACCTCGTCCTCGACTTCCCGCCATTAACCCGAAATATTCAAATGTGCAAAAAAATGCGAGGTGTAACAATGGGATACATGTATATGTGGGGAATGGGAAGGGAAACATGTTTCATTGCCACTGGTCGGTGGCTTATCATCCCGGACGCGGGATGCCCGGACGCGGGATATATGGGCGAGCCGACGTATTTCGGCGCTATGTGGGTGAGCCGGCTTGTTCGGCGCTATGATACTATATGACCGGACAAGCATGCATGGCATCCGCCCCCAGGGGCACTCATATGCACAGGTCACAGCTTTACATGATATGATTCATATGTACGGGTTACAGTTTTACATGATATGATCCATATGTACAGGTTGCAGCTTTACACATGACATGTTCCATATGCACAGCTTACTCCCTTATACGTGATATGTCTCATATGTACAGGATATGCTCTACATCTCCAATCTTTGTTGTTGCACATGATTATGTCTCTTTCTATGTTACCATCCATGTCTTACATACTCGGTACATTGCTCGTCGGCCCATCTTCTTCGGGCGTTTCGTACCCGCGCGGTGAACCCATGATGAAGCTAGCATAGAAGATGTCCGGCGGGGTTGGTAGGCTCCACTTGTCCGGAGTGCTTGCCGAGTCGAGTATATGTGCCATGATGATTTGTTCGAGTTAGAGAGACTTTGCGAAAGAGTCGTGGGTAATGGGTTGTCGATCCGTAAGCGGCTCAACAAATAATATGTTATCACGTCTCATGTTACGAGTCTTATATGATGTCAGACTTTACTTATGGAAAAAAATTTTTTCAATGTATTCATTTCTTACTAATTCATTAGTTCATATGTGTAATAGGAATTAGCGGGTTCGCTCGGCTCGTATATGGGGTCGGGTGCCCATCACACCCAAGTAAAGTCGGGGGGTGTGACGGTCGATGACGAAGAATATACGAGTATGTAAAGCATGATCAATATCAATATGAAAGCATAATAGTCAACATATGAAATAACATAGGATGGGAGATAATAGCATCATCGCATAGCACTTACTTGCTTTCTATAGGGACGTTCCATTTCTATTGCGTATTCGTGCACATACATCCATATCCGTACTCATTTACCTTTCGTATCCATTTTCATATTCATATTCATATTTCCTTTCATACTCATGTTCATATCATATACATTGCATATACATAGCTTTTACATATTCTTAACATATTCGTACTCATATTGATGTCTTATACATAGCTTTTATATAGCATACCCGACCACGAAGGTTCGGTGTTCCCATCGCCGGCCCTATAAAGGCTCGGTGTCATACCAGTCCTACCAAGGCTCGGGGTTGTTCGTACCCAAGCTGCCGGTGGTGCGCGCGCATCGTCATGTATATATATATATATATATATATATATATATATATATATATATATATATATATATATACATATTCACTATATTCTACCGGCCATATAAGCTCGGGGTTCACATAGCCACTCGCGGGCACATATACATATAAACTCATAATTATCTTTAGCCTTTTTTACTATCGTCATTCATTACATTCTATCGTTAGAGGATTACTCATCATATAAGAAACTTAGTACAATCGTGTCATATTGAGCATCATAAGCTTCATAGCTTTTAGAGATAGGATCATTGGAGAATATCATAGGCTCGTAGAAGGATAAATATTTGGCCAAAAACCATGCCTTATGAAAGAAGGACTAGGGGCCGTGACGGGTACCGGGGCTAACCACCGAGCACCGCTCGTACTAACCCTTTCTTAACTCAATTAACAATCATGCGTCTTTATCGAATACCTTAAATAGAGGATCGCTTTTCGTTAGAGATATAATACTGTAATACCAAAAACTTGTTTCAAATACTTATAACATACACGCTGTACACATCATGGAACCACAACCCACATCTAGTACCTACGAGCCCCTACTGAATGACATATACAAAATACACAAAACGGATCAACTAAGTAGCACCTCCGGAAGATGGAGTGCTCTTCAGACCGGCTGATGGCTTCTACCGAGCTGGACCGCCTCCCTGACTACTGTGGGCATGAACACAAAGCGTCCAAAGAAAAGGACGTCGTACGAATAATGTACCGAGTATGTAAGGCATACATCAATAAAATAAGATGTGATAAGAGAATGACATAACGCAATGAATAACTAATACTGCTTGCCTCTTGAGGCGGATTCATGCATGCATACTCATAAGCATTATATCATATGTTGCTACGGAACGTGTAGCCCGATCCATCTGTCATCATATACATAGTCATCATATACATAGTCATCATATACATAAAAACTATGCCGTGGAACGTACGGCCCGATCCATCACCCATCTAGCCCGCGTCCGGTATCCCGCGTCCGGATATGAAAACATAACATGATATGCTAGCTGATCAGGTAGCTATGCGTCTATAGCGCCTCTCCTTTCCCCACTTCCCCTGAAAACATTTTTTATATCATATACATATATAATATACATAGCATGCACAAGAGCCCGAGGAAAAGTTATAGCTCTATCGGAGTGACGTAAGGTCGGTAACCTCCGATCATCTTACGGAACAATCATGATCATCATATCTCACCTTGAAGAAACAATCATTATAAGATGAGACTACAAATAAGAAATATCATTGGGGAACATAGAATAAGATCGTGAGGCTCGTTTTGTCATGGAATTCATAAACTGGCACTTTTGAACATAAATCGTTCTCATAAAAACCCTAAGCTCATGGCTTGGGACCTTTAGCTACAATCTTCATCATTTCTAGAATCATCATGGAAACATCCTTAAATTCAACGTTGGCATTTTCTTCATAAAACATGCTTATCATCATACACGCAAAAGGCTCAAGATCAAATCGTACTCTATCGGGGTGACGTAAGGTCGTGAACCCCGATCTCATTATGGACAATTATAATCAATCGCCACACCTCGAAGGGACTAGTGTATGAGGCGAGCGTAAGCAAGGAACATCATCATAAACTTATAATGCTCCATTTATCTCATTTAGCTCTATATAATCTTAAACTCTTGACCTTGTGGAATACGGGGATTTCATGGAAGAGGAAAGATGTTGTTTCACAAGACCCGTAAGATTCATGCCATAGAAAGAAGGGTTTAGCCTCACATACCTTTGTCGCTTAGCTAGGCTATAGCTCACTTGCTCTTCTTCAATATCGCGTCGTTACCTTCATGAGAGTTCATGCCATCGTTAGTTAAGAACTTATAAGAACGGACTTCTATTTCTAAAGAAAATTGGACAACATCTCCTTTGTTTCTACTACGTTTCCCATATTCTATTTCGGCTCCCAAACATTCACAATAATAATCACAATCTAGGAACCAACAATCTTCATTTATACACATAGCAAAATCCACCAATTTCCTCCAATTTCTCCACCCTTAGTGGTTTTAACTTATCATCACATCTTCTCATATATCACACTTATTCCATGGTCTAAACGTTATTTATAAATTATTCATGATCACAACATACCAACATTCATTCACATGATTCGCATTTCATAATTTCACTTCAATTTTCCATAATTATGACTAAAAGTCCATCGTCGTATCCTCTCACATCCAATGCTTATTTCATACTCTAGATATCATTTATAACGCATTTATAATCTCTACATATCCATTTTCGTGATTCATTTCAACTACCAATTCAAGATGACATTATTCTTCCATATCTAACCCATTTCATGTATTCTTTTGTAATCCAAGTGTTTCAACTTTATAATACTCTTAACATTATGAAAATACTATAAAACATACCTTGGATGATGGAGGAACAAGCCTTAGATGATAATACACCCTTTGCACAAAACCCTAGTTTCACCTCCCTTGGATTCTCTTGATTTAGATGATTTCCATGAGATTTCCTTCACTTGATTCACTTGATTTCTTGTTGTTGATCTTTGATTTCTATGGTTTTCTTGTGGGTGAGATGCTTGGAAGGTTCTAGAGGTGTGGAGAGGGTGGAAGTCGTGTATGGAAATGAATAAAATGAAGTGGGCATCACTTATATAAACTTAGAACATTTCAGCTGTCGGGACTTCCACGGACTGTTCCACGGTCCGTGGAACCCGGTGTTGGTCGTGGAACTGGTCGTGGTTCACGACCAGCCAGACCTCTCCTCTGCTGCCCATTCCACGGTCCGTGGAATATTATATGGGCCGTGGAAGTGGTCGTGGAAATCACTGCTTTCGCCCAAGTTGTTCTCGTCGTTTCGTTTGATCTCCAATCCTTATGGAACCTTCTTATCACTTGTTTATCACTTCATTAGCAATCTAGGGATCACTATAACTCTCCTTCATAACATCCTTAGGGTATCACTAACCCGATACTCGTAGTTTTCGTCCAACGCGCTAACTTGTAACATCGATTCCCTTAACAACTTTCTCACTTTACTCGGATGCCTTTGGAAATCTTAATTAGGACTACCAATTTCTCTTCCTTGCTTATCTAACCCTCGTATTCATCACGCCCTTCGTGAGTCTACTCGCTTGTACGCCAAGGGAAATTTTCCAAGGTGTAACATTCTTCCCCCCTTTTGGAACATTCGTCCTCGAATGTTAAGTCGTCGGGGATTCTAGAAAAATTTCGCCAGAGTCTCCTCTGTAATATGGCACTATCACCCTGTCACAACAACCCATAATAAATATGCCTCACAGGGCCACAACACAATAGCATTATAACTTGGCCACACACGACCCATTTGCATAAAAGAAGAGCACACATACCTTAAATCTCGATGCGTCATCATGGCTCCTTCCGAGCTGAAATAAGTACGAATAATCTCATAGGGTTGATCTAATTCCTTCTTTTCTTACCACATCTCATCATGCCTTTCATTTAATTTCTACATCTTGTCAATCCCCTTCTTGCCCCATAATGACAACATGTCTATGGCCACACACGACCAAAAGAGCAAAAGTAAGCATACATACCTTAAGATCCAGCCGTATCATCCTGAACTTCTCCCGGAGACTTGACTAAGTGCGGGTATTTAGCCTTCATATTCCCTTCTGCTCTCGAATGTGTCTCTTCCCGGTTATTGCTTTACTACCAACCTTGACTCAACTATTCCCTTATTTCAAAGTCTTTGCACTTGCCCATCTAATGTGGTAATGGGTACCCTTTTTATAAATTCTTTTCTCCGTCGTTTGGGCACCATTTATTGACATGATTCTATTAGGGTTTCTAACATATTTCGAAAGTATCGAGTTATGGAGGGTAGGTCTAGTTCATGATTTACCTTGCCCCTTGCATACAATCCCGTAAGACCTACTATACCGGGGACTACGCTTCCTCTTCATCCCGTGACCTTATCGCTTTCGCCATTTACCATATCCTAGGGCTATTGTAGTAAGTGTATAGCATATACTGATGTCGTATTCTAAGCGATTGTCCTATCTGCCCTTAACAATGGTCCCCGCTCAACGTTCTAACTTAGTTTATCATACGCCTTCCCTCGCCGGAGTATTATGCCCCCATTGCCCCTATCTTACCTCTTACTCCTCATCTAGGTACTTACTTGACTTCGTTGGCGACGTGTAAATATCTACAAGTTACATAATCTTTGTGCGATTCGCATTCATCATCATGCTCATTCGCATGTCGTGTCTATGGTCATGTTCATGTAGATGTCAATACCCTTCGCAATGACTTTTCCGCTAATGTCCTTGCCTCGGAATGAGGAAATCCCACGATAAAATCCCTGTTAATCTCATAATTCACTCTGTGTCTCAGGCCTACGTGCCCTCTTCTTGTACTACCATCACCCGCTATATTTACAATATTCTTCAAAGGCTATCTCTTTGTTTGGACTACAAGAGTATTAGATCTCGGGAGCAACTAAATCAATCACAAGCTAGATAAGAGTTTCCCTTATACTCGAAGAGCAAACAGTAGCTTCCACCAAGCGAATAATACTGATCCTACTCTCCCCCAACCATGTCACGCAAATCCGGGTTTCGCAAAGTTTTCTTCTGTTTCTTGCACTAAGCGCCATTTAGAACCTTAAGGGACACCACTCCTCGGTGGCTGGTCTTATACTTCACCAAAAATTCATCTGGGATTCGTATTGAGAGAAATGAGGGAATAATATAATCTCGAGGAATTGTGAATCCACCTCCACCTGTCGTCAGTGTTCTGCCGTCTTTGCCGACTCACGGTTCCCCCTTCTTCGCCTTCTTCTTGCTTTTGGATGTCACCTTACTCCACCACCTTAAGCCTATACACCCCCGTAGGGTTCATCGTTTCAACCTTTATACTAGTGTCCTTTCTATTCACTTCCCCTTTTTTAAGGGTTTCACTTATACCCTTAGATCTTGAATTCACGTACTCCTGACTACACTACGCCTTACTCACCCCGCTTCCTACCGTCTATAGCTATAACCATGCATACATGAGATCTTAACGTATCCACCTTACGGTCTTACAACCAAGGAATGCACCCAATATAACAATCCGAGCAAAGCGTACATTACTTAGCTCACCCAGTAGCTATATGTCTGAATCTAAATTTGCTCCAATTAGCAACTTCCTGCCCCGTAGGGACGCTTACTTTTGTAGTAGGTCTAGTTGCTCATGCCCCCTTCTCTTTTACTCTCATTTACGCTTGGCACCGATTTCATAACCGCATCGTACCACTATCGTCCTTGATTATAACTTCACTCCATCGCTTTATCGTCGTACCGTAAATCTATAACTCATGATCATCTTTTCCTCTTCAACTCTTTACTCCATTTACTTCCCTCCTTCTAACTCGGTATAGGACATTCGTGAGAAACATATTCTCCCTTAACCACCATGCCACTATTCTTTAGACACTCGTAGTTCATACATTTCCTCCTTGCTATATTCTCGCTCTTGCTCCTTCCTGCGCGGCTTATATTATTTCCTCCCACTTTGTAATCGATCCTTGACTCTTTGTATGAGAAACCATATTCTTAACTTGACATCGCTTTTGCTCCTTAGGATATACCACCTGTATTAACCCGTCCCTTGCTTCCTAAAACTGGTTTTGTTCCTCCTGATCATTCCGTATCACTCCTATCGTGTTGATCCTCCTCCTACTAATTGCACTGCTGTCGTTGCTTGTCTCTACGGTCGTATTGGTCCTTTACGCCTAACTAACGGTCTCATTCATCCTCTTAATCACACCAATCACGGCCACCACTACTTTACTATATCACTTTCCTCTCGATTCCTTCTTAGGTGGACCTGCTATTATCACGGTCGTTGAGGAATCTCTCCGCTAGACTCTCTCTAACAAGGTTCTCCAAGCTTTCTCATCTACTGCTCCCTAGTTCGCTTACTGGTTTCATCCTCGTATTCGTGTATAGGGCTTGGCCCACCCTTAGGCATCTCCTTGCTATCCTTAACATCACAATTCTTGTCACGTGCTCAATATACCCAGATCAGAATTTACTCTATGGGGTGACATACCGGGTCTCGTTCGCAATCTTCTTATAATATAGGACCGCCTCATGAAACAGGTATACTCGGTCTACTATTCTTTTGTCAGGCACATTACATTTACTATATGGCTTATTAACACATGCATTTACATCGATCATACAAGGGTGCTAACGATATACCTGGAGCCATATCCGGGGAGGACTCATAATCCCGTCGTTCGGCGAGTGCATGGATATGATACTGGGATCCACTGGGGCTAGGCGTCCTTCGGTCTCGCAACGGACCTTGGTCTCGGAGGGCGTGTCGGTGATGAAGAGCTACTATCTGTCCCGAACTTTACCTTTACCACGTAGCGAAGGGCAATGGCGCATGCATAACAAACACATCACAATTTTGTCATCGCGGGCGATGATCTCTTCGTAGAACCACTCGCAATCCGAGACTGGAAGCTTTGAGATCTCGGGGTGATGAGTATGTATGTCACGTGCACACTTGTACCAGCACCCCTTGCCTCGCTTCATTACGTGTGAATACCCGAATTTTTTTCATTTTACCTTTATAACATAATCATAAACAGTATTGATTTAATTTACATCGGCGGCGATTACATCGTACGTACATATCTTGTCCGGGACAATATACATATAGCATCAAAATGGGCGAAAGTCGCCGCCGTGCCCAAATATATACAAACCGATGGAGCTTCTAAAGACCGGACCCCCGCGCACACGGACGTCCGGGAGTACGTAAGACATGAATCAAATATGTGAAAACCGTAGAACGATAATAACATGAAAGAATAGCATATCATAGGGTAGGTAACTTGTGCATATAAATGATCGGCGATCTGCGGAGTCCAGGAACCAGCCCGATCCATATATCCATTATCGCGGAACGTGCAGCCCGGTCGCGAACGTGCCCGATCCATATGCGTTATCTTTCTTTCTTTGAAAATATCTTCTTTCCATATATACATATATATACACTAGAGTATATCATACGCGGAAGCTTTGAGATCTCGGGGTGACCTTGAGTATGTAGGTCCGTGGGCTAGCATTATAAGGCGAGACTATCAATACGTGGAAATAAAGTGTAGGAACTTCATATAATATTTCCTTTAGAATCCTAAAGTCCATGATCCGAAGTAAGGTTGAATTCATGGACCAACTAGACACTCTCTGAGCTCTTAACTTGAAACTCTCTCTCGAATCATTCTTATTACATCGACCCCTTCATCATGGTTGTTGGCCGAGAAAGGTTCTCTTTAAAATAATTACAACACCTATCGTAAGCGGGACCGAGCGGCCTACCAACAATTTACGAGTCATTATAAGAGAATATTCGTACAATGATCTCATCTCTTTTGGAACTTTGAAGGAATAGTGGCCAATTTCCAACGATTTCGAAGGAACGGGAGGCCTATACATCTAAGATATGCCGAAGTCTTACCGAGAACCCTCCCAAATTCTCAAAATCTACAATTTGGTCACACCAAGTGTCAATTTAGGCATCTAGAAGTTGAAATTCAAAGTAGGAACACCTCTGCAAATACATCATTCCCAAAAAATCATCTTGAACAATCCGAGGCCAAATTATCAATCATAATGTCACAACCATACTAACGGATACATTATAACAACTCCATCAACTTTACTTCTTTCAAAACCTTCCAACTTCAATAAAAACAATCTTATAATATATATTCCAACAACATCATTCCAATATCATTGTCTTCCATCCATTGTAAGAACATAACATTCAATTTACGTAAACTTCAATCACAAGTCTCCAACCCCTACCATTTCACTAAGATTATTAAGCTTTTATAGGTAATATAAAATCCACAACACACAACAACCAAAACACAAAATAAAGTTGATTCATTTTCTTCCATACTACATACAACTACACGGCCACACATGCACACTACCTCACGGCCACCTTCACAACTACAACCTCTCAAAAATTATTCAACTTCCATTATCAACATAACATTTACAACAATAACAACTAGATACTAAACAAAATAATTAACACATGATTTCTACCCCCACATATACATTATATTCTTGTTCTACATGAATTTCATCCATTTTCATACACCATATCATTACAAACTTCCAAAACATATAAAGGATGATAAATTCTTACCTTTTCTCCTACTTGCAACTCACAAGAACATGTAGTTTCTTGCTCCACAACCTCAACTTACTAAGGACCCTTTAATAGGTAGGAAATGATTTTTGGAAATTTTTTGTAAAGGAGTTGGAATCGTATTTTCTCCTTCTTTCTCTTGTTCTTATTTTCTTGAAATCTCTAGAACAATAATAAATATTAAGATGACTCCTTCTATATATATATACAAGTCTTCCACCCTTTTTTTTTCCATATTTATAAATAAGTCCCTCAATACAAAAATATAGCCACATAACCCCTTTCATTCTTTTTCTAGAAAATTCCTCCTTTTTCTTGATTTTTCTTCCAACACAAAAGATGACTTATTATTTTATTTTTTTTCATCCTTGCCCCTCATTTCTTCACATGGCCAATATGGCCCCTTTGGAACTCTTATGCACCGTAAAATTCCCGTTTTGCCCTCAACTTCTCTTAATATTACCATTTTACCCCTAGCCTTCCACATTATTTCCACGACCCCTTTCGCGACTTTCTCTTTTTGCCCTTAACCTTTTACAATATTTCCATACTAATAATAGTCATAGATAATATTCAAAACCAACTTGTACATTAAAATGCGTCTCTTATCTTAACTTCTCACCACTATCTCGCAATATTCGAACGTATCTATAACAATGAGGTCCGGTCGGATCTAGAAAGATGGAGGAACACCTCTAAATCCATGATCCGACCGTAAAGGGTTAACTCCCTCTCTCCGGCCCCCCCGTTATCATGACCCCCATCTTGCCGGCGAGTTCTTAACATCACTCCCCCCGATTCTCAAACACACATGGGAACCGAGGTGGGATCTTAAACCCTGAGAATCTAGCCTTTCGTCAACCACCGACGCACGAAATTATAACACACCATTAGGAAAGGGATTAATCTTATAACACGGCTCTATCGCACGATCTATTAAGAAGAAGGATGGTCGTATTTCCTAAAAGCCTCACTTGTTTATGGATGTGGTGCACAACACACCGATAAACAAGACTCTACTAGACACGGCTCGTAGACACTTCCTAGGACGAACTGCTCTGATACCACTTCTGTCACGACCCGACTAGGGGCCGTGACGGTACCCGGGGCTAACCACCGAGCACCGCTCGTACTAACCCTTTCTTAACTCAATTAACAATCATGCGTCTTTATCTGAATACCTTAAATAGAGGATCTGCTTTTCGTTAGAGATATAATACTGTAATACCAAAAACTTGTTTCAAATACTTATAACATGCACGCTGTACACATCATGGAACCACAACCCACATCTAGTACCTACGAGCCCCTACTGAATGACATATACAAAATACACAAAACGGATCAACTAAGTAGCACCTCGGAAGATGGAGTGCTCTTAAAAACCGGCCGATGGCTTCTACCGAGCTGGACCGCCTCCCTGACTACCTGTGGGCATGAACACAGCGTCCAAAGAAAAGGACGTCAGTACGAATAATGTACCGAGTATGTAAGGCATACATCAATAAAATAAGATGTGATAAGAGAATGACATAACGCAATGAATAACTAATATCGCTTGCCTTCGAGGCGGATTCATGCATGCATACTCATAAGCATTATATCATATGTTGCTACGGAACGTGTAGCCCGATCCATCTGTCATCATATACATAGTCATCATATACATAGTCATCATACACATAAAAACTATGCCGTGGAACGTACGGCCCGATCCATCACCCATCTAGCCCGCGTCCGGGTATCCCGCGTCCGGGATATGAAAACATAACATGATATGCTAGCTGATCAGGTAGCTATGCGTCTATAGCGCCTCTCCTTTCCCCACTTCCCCTGAAAACATTTTTTATATCATATACATATATAATATACATAGCATGCACAAGAGCCCGAGGAAAAGTTATAGCTCTATCGGAGTGACGTAAGGTCGGTAACCTCCGATCATCTTACGGAACAATCATGATCATCATATCTCACCTTGAAGAAACAATCATTATAAGATGAGACTACAAATAAGAAATATCATTAGGGGAACATAGAATAAGATCGTGAGGCTCGTTTTGTCATGGAATTCATAAACTGGCACTTTTGAACATAAATCGTTCTCATAAAAACCCTAAGCTCATGGCTTGGGACCTTTAGCTACAATCTTCATCATTTCTAGAATCATCATGGAAACATCCTTAAATTCAACGTTGGCATTTTCTTCATAAAACATGCTTATCATCATACACGCAAAAGGCTCAAGATCAACTGTACTCTATCAGGGTGACGTAAGGTCGTGAACCCCCGATCTCATTATGGACAATTATAATCAATCTGCCACACCTCGAAGGGACTAGTGTATGAGGCGAGCGTAAGCAAGGAACATCATCATAAACTTATAATGCTCCATTTATCTCATTTAGCTCTATATAATCTTAAACTCTTGACCTTGTGGAATACGGGGATTTCATGGAAGAGGAAAGATGTTGTTTCACAAGACCCGTAAGATTCATGCCATAGAAAGAAGGGTTTAGCCTCACATACCTTTGTCGCTTAGCTAGGCTATAGCTCACTTGCTCTCTTCAATATCGCGTCGTTACCTTCATGAGAGTTCATGCCATCGTTAGTTAAGAACTTATAAGAACGGACTTCTATTTCTAAAGAAAATTGGACAGCATCTCCTTTGTTTCTACTACGTTTCCCATATTCTATTTCAGCTCCCAAACATTCACAATAATAATCACAATCTAGGAACCAACAATCTTCATTTATACACATAGCAAAATCCACCAATTTCCTCCAATTTCTCCACCCTTAGTGGTTTTAACTTATCATCACATCTTCTCATATATCACACTTATTCCATGGTCTAAACGTTATTTATAAATTATTCATGATCACAACATACCAACATTCATTCACATGATTCGCATTTCATAATTTCACTTCAATTCTCCATAATTATGACTAAAAGTCCATCGTCGTATCCTCTCACATCCAATGCTTATTTCATACTCTAGATATCATTTATAACGCATTTATAATCTCTACATATCCATTTTCGTGATTCATTTCAACTACCAATTCAAGATGACATTATTCTTCCATATCTAACCCATTTCATGTATTCTTTTGTAATCCAAGTGTTTCAACTTTATAATACTCTTAACATTATGAAAATACTATAAAACATACCCTGGGATGATGGAGGAACAAGCCTTAGATGATAATACACCCTTTGCACAAAACCCTAGTTTCACCTCCCTTGGATTCTCTTGATTTAGATGATTTCCATGAGATTTCCTTCACTTGATTCACTTGATTTCTTGTTGTTGATCTTTGATTTCTATGGTTTTCTTGTGGGTGAGATGCTTGGAAGGTTCTAGAGGTGTGGAGAGGGTGGAAGTCGTGTATGGAAATGAATAAAATGAAGTGGGCATCACTTATATAAACTTAGAACATTTCAAGTTTGTCGGGACTTCCACGGATCGTTCCACGGTCCGTGGAACCCGATGTTGGTCGTGGAACTGGTCGTGGTTCACGACCAGCCAGACCTCCTCTCTGCTGCCCATTCCACGAACCATTCCACGGTCCGTGGAATATTATATGGGCCGTGGAAGTGGTCGTGGAAATCACTGCTTTCGCCCAAGTTGTTCTCGTCGTTTCGTTTGATCTCCAATCCTTATGGAACCTTCTTATCACTTGTTTATCACTTCATTAGCAATCTAGGGATCACTATAACTCTCCTTCATAACATCCTTAGGGTATCACTAACCCGATACTCGTAGTTTTCGTCCAACGCGCTAACTTGTAACATCGATTCCCTTAACAACTTTCTCACTTTACTCGGATGCCTTTGGAAATCTTAATTAGGACTACCAATTTCTCTTCCTTGCTTATCTAACCCTCGTATTCATCACACCCTTCGTGATTCTACTCGCTTGTACGCCAAGGGAAATTTTATTCCATATTCTCAATATCATTTATAACATGATTATATTCATAATGTATCAAGAATCATAACTCATTCCAAACATCTATTCAAAAGTGACACTATTCCCACATTTATGACCTATTTCCTATTTCCTCATGCAATCCAAGTGTTTCATCTTTCAAATACTTTAAATAACATGGATATGTCATGAAACTTACCTTAGATGGTGTAGGATTGAACCTTGGATGCAATTTCCTCACTTGAGCAAAACCCTAGTTTTTCCTTCACTTGGATTTCTTGCTTTGGATGAAACTTTAATGGGTTTCTCATACTTGATTCACTTAACTTGATGTAAATGATCACTAATAGCTCTTGAATTTATGGGGGAGAAATATTCTAGAGAGTTCTAGAGAGAAGGTGTGGAATGTGGAAATGAAATAATGAACTTGGTCCCCTTTTTAATAACTCGACATTCGATCGTCGGGTCGTTATACGGACACTTATACGGTCCGTATAACTTATACGGTCCGTATAAGTGACCGTGAAATGGTCCTTTCGCTCACCCTTCACTGGAACCATTATACGGGCCGTATAAATTTATACGGTCCGTATAACTGACCGTATAATTCCACCAGTGAGGGACCTCTGTGATGGTCTTACGGTCCATTATACGGTCCGTATAACATTATACGGTCCGTATAATGAGCCGTATAACCCACCAGTCCACTGAACTTGTTCTCGTCACTTCGTTTGATCTCCAATCCTTATGGAACCTTCTTAACACTTGTTTAACACTTCATTAACAATTCAAGGGACGTTACAACTCTTCCCCAAAACTTCATTAAGTCATCGTTAATTCGATACTCGTAAATCTTGCCCGACACAGGACGTATACCTTGCTTTCCTTAACAACTTTTGGTCTCCCACTTCCTATGTCTTTGGCAATCTTAATTAGAATCATCAAATGCTATTTCTTACTTATTGAAACATCGTAGACTTCGTGCTCTTTATTAGCCTATTCACTGTGCATCAACGGAAATTTTTTTCGAGGTGTAACATTCTCCTAGACTCTTGGTTCTTCGGAATTGTTATATCCCGTATTTTGTACATTGGGATAATCCGGGCTAACCATGATAAGTTAAGGACAAGACTATTCCGGGATACGAGGTAGAGACTTTTGACCTTCGATTTTGTTTTAAGGCATAAGTTGCTTATGATTTTATTGGTATGGAATATTAAGGAAAATTTGGGGTCAAAAGTTAATTTTGGGAAGTTAGTATTTCATGAAATGAAAGCCAAGTGGCCGTGTGGCTAGGAGTGGACTCCCCACCCATGGCTTGGCCAAATTTAATTGATCCAAGTCATGTGTGGGGCATGGTCCACTTGTATGGATCATATATGTAGATAGATGAAGACAAGCAAGTCATATTCACCATCTTCACCCCTTAGAAACTTGAAGAAACTTGAAAAAAAAAAAAAAAAAAAAAAAAAGAGAGAGAGAAGCCATATTCGGCCAAGCCTAGCAGAACAAGACCCCAAGAAAAAAAATATTTTCTTCTAGTATTCCAATCAATTGGAAGGTCCTTATTAACGTGCTTAAAAATTGACAATCATGTTGTTGCTTCATAATTTAAACTCACGTTGACAGTATTATATTTCGAATTTTTGTACGTCGGATTATTCGCAAGCTGAGGTGGGGCCCACACATTGAGATTTTTTTTGGGACATGTGACAATTTATATGAATCACATATGTGAAGTTAAACATAACTCAATAAGGACCCTCGAGCCAAATCAAAGTGGAAGTCCTCCAAATAAATATTTTTATGTAACGTTTTCGGGTGATCGACTTCGAGGGGCGAAACGGTATTATAAGTTTGGAATTTGGAAAAAACACCAAAGATAGAAGTTGTAGATAATTGAATTATCTTTCCAACCATAGGTCGTGGGCCCACAGGTGACATCGGGATAAGGAGATATGGACGTTTTAAGGCGGAAAGGTCAGTGGGCTAGGCCCAATCGGGTTAGGCCCATGACCCATGCCTATTTAAGTGAAATTTCAGCCCTTTCCTCTCATTTTTCAGACCAAGAACACCAGAAAATTCTGGAAAGAGAGAGAGAAGAGCCTTGGAGAGAAGAAAAATCAATTTTGACCAAAATCTGAGCCCCGAATTCCGAAGCCCATGAAGAGAAAAGTGTTGTACGCTGCGTTGTTTTCAATTTGAGCTAAAAATAAACCAAGGAGAAGAGTGATAACGTGGGGGCTGCATTCTTAAGGTATGAATACGGTTCCTTTTCATTGTTAACGAGTTTATTTAGAATTTTAACGGATTAGCACGGAGGGAATAGCCTGATAAATTCGTTTGTTGGTGTTGTGAATTATGGAAGGAGGTTTGAAGAGAATTTTGAATGAAAATAAATGTATTTAACTTGTAAAATGTGAGGTCTGTTGTTATTGATGTTGTTCATATGAATTCCGACTCCTTTACGGAAATAAAATTATTAAATAGTTATATCGCAAATTTGGTTGGTTGAGAAATTTAGAAAACGATTAATGCGGACTGTTTTATGGCATACGTCGGTATTGGAAATGATGTTAATACTATTGGTATTGTTGTTAGTGTTGTTGGTTACTGAATTGAAAATTCGGGCTAGGCATATAAACGGGGAGATCTTTGCCCGATTTTCGACTTAATATAGAATGGTTTGGTTTGAAATTTGGAGCAAGTGTGAAATAAAGAGACTAACGTAGCGTGAATCCCTTTAAATGTAGATTTATGAGTTCGGACGAATACGCGTAGCTAATAGGAGGTTGAACAGGTATGTAAAGCTCACCCTTTCTTTCTTTCTTTTAGCATGTCTACAATTCTCATTTGCTTCTTGATGTTACTATTCCTAATTCAGTCAAACTATGGTCTTTTTGTCTTTCGTATGATTGGATAATAAATGTTGCATAAAGAATTTTATATTTTTTTTAAGGATACTGTAACTACGAACGCCCGTAACTTTCACAGACGGGCTCGATCGCTTTGACACGTTCATAGAAGGTCCCATAACGAATTATGTTCGTAACTTTCACGAGCGGGCTCGGATTGGGTTGATGCATGCTTATAACCCCCCGAGACCCTCCTTATATAGCCCTATTTGATGCGTTCCCGAGTGACGTTTGAAGGAAACGTGATTTGACTATTGTCTTGATTTTCAAACGAATGCTCGTTTTGATTATTCTAATGAGTTTGAAATGTTTTAAATTGCATATAGTTACTCACTACTCTGCTCGTGCATACTGTTGTTACCTCGTTCGCCGAGTCCCGGGCCGGTTATATCATCGTGCGCACTATACTATATTCGGCTGTATGATGTGTTACGGTACACCGAATCCCTCGCCATAGGGCCGGGTACCGGTTATGGTGTTATGATGTGTTATGGCATATGATATGTTATGATGTGTTACGGAGATGTACGGAGATATGAAACCTTCTGGAGTATGATGGGTCATGGTGCCAACGACGGGGGCGACCATGTTCCCGAGCCTATGCATGATTTCGATTTGCATTATTTATGTTTCAAAAGTAAGCATTTTGGTATCGATTTTGTATTCATTTTCCATATTTCTTACTTCGGTTATGATCACGATTCGTATTTCATGCTTTACATACTCGGTACATATTAAAATCGACCTCCTTTCTTCGGTGCGTTTCATGCCGCAGTACGACGCCCATTTTGGCGATCCGCCAGCTTAGGACACCTATCCTGCTGTCTTGGAGTGCTCCCTTGTTCAGGAGCCCATATCTTGGTACAGACTCTTCCGTTGCATATGTATATGTTTGTTCAGGGGTACGGCGGGGCCCTGTCCCGTCATATGATTACTCGTTGCTACTCTTGAGGTCCAGTAGACACATGTGTGGGTTGTGTATGGGTCCTGTTCAGCTGTGTCTATTTGATGTACTATGATATGATATTCGTCTCTGATGGCAGCCTTGCCGGCTTGCTTATGATTTTGATATATGACGGCATCTTTGTCGGCTTGCACATATATACATATTCGGGGATGTTGTGATTTATGATAGTCTTGCCGGAAACTCGTACGACATATGTGTTTCTGCGTGACAGGTTGATACGACGCCTGACCTTCGTACACGTATATGTTCCTTGTATGTCGAATTCTGATTAATAGGTGTGTACGAGTGTCCAGCTCGAGCACTAGCCACGGCCTACGGAGTTGGGTTGTGACAAAAGTGGTATCAGAGCGGTTCGTCCTCGGAATGTCTACAGACCGTGTCTAGTAGAGTCTTGTTTATCGGTGTGTGGTGCACCACATCTATAAACAGGAGCTACAGGACATTTAGGATGTTACCTTTCCTTCTTACTCTAGATCGTGCGACGTAACCAAGTCATAGGAAATGGAATTCCTCATACTAACCTTTGATTTCGGCAAAAGAACGACGTTGACAGAGTATGAAGCATCGACGATATTGGAGGTTACAAAGCACGCTGGTAAGTAAAGGGGTACGAAAGATATATGTCGGGTAAGGTATTAAAGCACGATTGAAATGATAAGTTGAAAATTGAAAAGGAAAGTAGACAGGATAGTGTAACACGTGCAGTTTGCGTTGGACATACAAGGTAAGTCCATCATTTTCATACTGTTATTGATATTGGGAGCCCTGTGTGGCTGTGATATGATATGACATGATACGATATACATATATGTATGATGGCCCTGTGAGGCACTGTTGGTATTTCCTGCGTGCAGGTGTTGGGATAGTAAGGAATACGAAAGCTGCAAAAATTTTCCAGAAATAAAATGAGAATTAAGAAGGCTAACATAGTGATCGTGAAGTCGGAAAGTAAGAGACCCTTTCTAATTCGGAGGGAGATGTGTTACGAGAATGTTTTGGGAATCGGTTAAGACTTCAACTTACTCCGGAAATATGCGATAAAGGTCATGCGGTGGTGGACGCTACTATACCAGCATTTGCACATCGTATTTCATCAGAGTTTCAAGGTTAAGCGTCTTTGGAGTGAGAGAAATTTTAGGATGGGTGACCCCCTGGGAAGTATTCTAAAAATCTTATAAATTCAGACATAGGAAGCAAATAAGAAGCTAGAGTAGCCTAAGGAAAATTAGAGTATGCGGAATGGGCAGAAGCCTTAAGAGGTCGCGTAGGACGGGGCGGATTGGACCGGTGAAGAGAAAGAAAATGCATCACAGCTCAAAAATTAGGGTGAGTTTGAACAACGTTTGGAAATGTTTGGTAAGCGAGATGGTAGTAATTATATATAAGTGTGCATATGATATTCCATGCAATGATAGAACCCGACCCTGAGAAGCTCGGGAAGGACGGCAGATAATTGCCGAAGATAATGGACATTCGAACGCTATGGTGTGCCAGGACCCCCTTAGAAAAAGGGGGAGGGGGGGGGGGGCCCTGCTCTTATGAATGGAAATAAAAGAGTTTACTGGATATGATACAGTATACCAAGCGGAGGATCAAGTGAATTTGAGGCTGAAGAAGGGGACATAGTGCGGAATATAAGCGGATAATGGTATAAGTGCACCTTAAGGGGAAGCGGGAGAGAAACGCAAGTATAAGACGGAAACAATTAACACTGCAATATATTTGATGTGAATGCTTAAACTTCAAGTGAGACCCTTTGTTGAAACAGGTTAGTAGGATCTGAGAGAGTTAGAATAATACTTGAGATAATGCTAAGAAGTGTTTGTGGAGACCTCGAATGACATGACGTCAGAAAGTGGACGAGTATAAAAAGGAAGAGTATGACAAAATAGGCTACGAGCGAAGGTTAGTATGGATGAGCCATGAAAGCAGAATGGACTAAGAGTAGCAAAGACTAAGGCTGAGATTGGATGTACTTTATACAAGTTGTACAAGGGTAGTTACGCAACCTACGAATATTTGTATATTAAGCATAAGACCAAGTGAGTGAGTACTTGATAAGGAGAGTAAGGGTTCAACAAGAACAACGGTGGTGATATTTTGGATATATTAAGAAAGAGGTAGAGCATAAAGATTAGTGAAACGACGTTAAGGTATTTCTCGGCTAGATTGAGCATTATTGCATATTCTTGTAAAGATGGCAACATAACGTGTGACAGGAAAGTAAAACCTGAACAAAAGGGGCAATGGAAGAGTTGGAATGTAAGTTAAGGAAATGACACGAGATGATGTGCCTAGAGAGCTACAAGTTGGGATAAGGGAATTATAGAATGGCTTAAGTGAGACGATCAGTAACGAGTCAAGTTATTAACGACAAAGAACTTACACGACAAATCGAAATGTGTCGAATTATACTAGGCGATGATAGTTAAAGCATAGAGCGGTTATGTAAAGTTATTTTATGGAGGAACTTCGTCGGCTACTCGATAAGTAACTCTAAGGGTGGAGATTAAGAGCCGAGAAGTAGAGTGATAGTTAAAGGCCCTCCAAGAAGTCAAGAAGTAACGTATGAGACTAAAGACTCCAGAATATGGACTTCATTACAAGCCTACCTCGTACTCCATGAAAGTATGGCTCTATATGGGTTATTGTGGATAGGCTGGTAAAATCAGCCCATTTTCTCCCAGCTAGGGACTATGCCAGGTTATACATCAAGAAGATAGTGAGACCTTACGAGGTTCTCACATCTACTATCTGGGACAAAGAAACCCGATTTACAACTAACGTACGGAGATCACTCCAAAAGGGGTTGAAGACATAAGTGAATCTCAGCACAGCATTCCATCCTCGAGCCGACGGACAGGCCGAGCGTACTATTCAGACACTAGAAGATATGTTGCGACGGACAGGCCGAGCGTACTATTCAGACACTAGAAGATATGTTGCGGGCATGTATTGCGACTTCGAGGGGATAGGCGGGACGATCATCTACCACTTGTTAAGTTACTCATAACGGTGGTGACGATCCTAGCACCCAAATAGCGCCGTAGAGGCCTAGTATGGCAAGAGGTGCGGTTACCTATTGGTTAGTTCGATGTTGGTGAGGTTAAGTTAATCGGCTCAAATAAGATTCAACGCCACCGATAAGGTGAAATTTACCCGGGTGAAAGATTATTAGCGACCCGCATTCGATAAAAGCCGTATACGAGATAATCGACAACGACACTCGGGTTCCGCATTGGCGATGGGGTATTCTAAAAGATGTCACCCATAAAAGGTGTAACGAGATTTGGTAAGAGAGTGAAGTTTAGCTCGAGACATATTGGGCCTTATCCGATGGTTCGTAGGGTAGGCCAAGTTGCCTATGAATTGGACCCATCTTGTCGACTTGGAAGCAAAAGCAACCGTTGTTATATCCCGTGTTTTTGCACATTCGAGAAATTTGGACGTAATGGTGATTTGTAAGAATAAGGCCATGCTTTGATTTTGTGTGGTGTGTATGTTGTTATTTATGGAAAATATTGACACGAGAACATTGGAGAAGGCCGAGGGCAAAATTGGAATTTTGGAAATTTATTTCGGGAATTTGCAAAATACGATTCATAAGTAATTGGGCTCAAAAAAAAAAAAAAAGAAACAAAGGCCCAAGGTGTTAGGGGGTGGCCGGCCATGTTGGCCCAAGCCCATGGAAAATTAGTCATGTGATTAGTCACATGACTAATTAATATAAGGAGATAACCATGCATGAAAAACCATAGAACTTTCAAGAAAAATTGAGAGAAAGAAAGGGAGAGCAAGTTCGGCCAAGGAGAAAAAAAAAAGAAAGAGAAGAGAAAAAAAATTCTTGGAGCCTTAGTCCTTGATCCAAAAATCTTGTTCTTTGTGAATTCTTAACAAGCTCAAGACGCTCTCCGACATGGTATAATTAGTTTGGCGAAAGAGCCACGTTTGCGGCAAGTCAAAATTTCAAGAAAGAGGTGAGAATTCTATTCTTTTGTGTTATGGAATAAGTATGCATGTTATAATGATTGGAATGGAATGAGAATTATGGGGAAATTGTGTTGTGTGTGCATGGGGGCGTGTGTGTGTGTGTGAAGAGGGGGTGAGGGGCCGTGTGGGTGTGTGTGTAAGTATGTGTGGCCGTGTGAAGTTGTATTGGTGGGGGAAGATGAATTAAATTCATTTAGTATGTTAATTATGTTGTTGTGGCTTTTGTGATGTAAAGGAAGGTTTAATGAATTAAGTTAGCATGAAAGTTGGTTGTATGTTGTTATGAGAAGTTTATGTGATTTTTATATAATTTTTTATATAATGATGAAAGTAAGATCTTAGATGTGAATTGTGATTATGATTTATGAAATTGGAAGATGGAAAAATGTTATGAATATGCATATCGAAGATTAAGAGGTTTTGGATGAATTATGGTTTGATGGAAACCTTGTGTATTTCGAGAAATGATGAGAAATGTGTCGAATTATATTTGAATGGCCTTGAATTAGAGAATGAATATGTAAATGTTGATATTAGTTTGAAAGTGTGAAGTTGAAGTCGAAGTTGTTGCATTATGTAGAAGAAGGACTATTCATGTTATAATGTGTTTGGTATCGAATGTTGATGTTATTGGTGTTGTTGATGATGTTGTTGGGTTGTTTGTTGCTTATTCCCGAGCCGAGTCATATTCTCGGGGCAGCGAATTTATAGGGGAGGTGCTGCTTAATTTCTGTAGACAAGAAAGGGCCAAGAATGAATCTCTAAAGGCATATGACTTATGTTTGGTAACTTTGACCAATTGTAGATTCTGAAGCAAACGGGAATTGAGAATAAGCAAGCATAAGGTGCAACCAAGGTATGTAAGGCTTATCTATTCTTTTTATGGCATGTCCTAGACCTACTAGGCCAAAAACGGAACCTTGGGGACAATCCTGCTACTAGAAATCCGAGTTTGATTTTAGTTACTATTCATTCGGACAATTGAATCAAAAATGCTTGTCCTTGGATATAAGAAGTGCATAAACCTTCGTACCTTTCGCAAATGAATCCAAATTGCTCCGAAACTATCACGGATAACCTTATGGAACTAACGTTGGAAATTTATGTCCGCCGCCTCGACTCGACCCGAGGTGGGCCCACAAGTTCCGAGACTTCCCTTATTTGATTTGTCCGCTCATTTTCGTACGATATGAAAAAAAAGTGTTTTATGACGTTAAGGTCCGTTTGAAATGTCCGATAATGATATTTGAAAGTTCGTTACTATGAATGATGCTAAAATTCTCTCGAAAATGATCTACGATGTGTTTTGAGAAAAATTGATAACTTAAAAGTCGCGACCTTGTATATATTAATTCCGATTAACTCGATACTCATTATGAGCCTTTTGATCCTAATATGTTCGCATATAAAACTACGTGTCGAGTCCCGGAACTTAATTTTGATATGCATATGGTTTCCCGCACTACTCTCGGCTCGTGCCGATGGGTATGACTTCGTTCGCCGGCATCTGCCGGTTCTGTGATCGTGCGCTTTGTGACACATTCGGCAGTATGATGTGTTACGGTTTCCGAGACCTCGCCATAGGGCCGGTTACCATTTATGGTGTTATGATGTGATATGGCATCTGATATGTTCTGATGATTTGATGTGTGTGACTTTGTGATGTGTTCGGAGATGTACGGATTTGAAAAACTTCGGAGTATGATGTGTTGTGGCACTAAGCGTCGGGGTGACCACATTCCCGAGCCTTATACATGATTTTTATTTGCATTCGTACACGTTGCATTCCGCACGTGTCCGACCGTTGTTTACGTATTTGTTTCCGACTTTCCGACTCCACCTTGATTTGGATTATCAGCACTCTTCGCTTGCATTCCGCACTTTTTCCGCACCGACCCCCCTTCTTCGGGGCCGTTTCATGCCGCGCAGTGCTGGGTGTGCTCGATTGGGAGATCCCCCCGGCTTAGGCTTTTCATTCTCGCTATTTCGAGTGCTCCCCTGATCCGAGCTCATACTTGGTATATATGTTTTGCTATGTATATTCTCGCACATTTGATCGTTCGGGGTACGGCGGGGCCCCGTCCCGTCATATGTTCGTACGCTTCCGTTTGTCCGCAGCAGGCCCTCGTAGTCATATTTGTGGGTCGTGGGTCGATTTGTTCGCATATGATTCTGTTTGCGTCCTTAAGCGGCCCGTATGCTACTGCGGTGGCCGATATGGCCCGTCCGTTTGTATGTATGTGTGTGTGTGTCCCGGGCGTGTACATTCCGGAGGCTTTTGATTTTGATTTGATGGTTTTGCACGGCGACCGCTTGTGACGCCGTTCGCTTTCCGTATTCGTACGACGCTTTCTCGCTATATTATGACAATTTGATACGTAAGTTTGTTTGGGTGCCTAAGTAGGCACCCGCCCCGCCCACGGAGCCGGGTCGTGACAAAAAGTGGTATCGGAGCTGTTTGTCCTCGAATGTCTCAAAGCCGTGTCTCGTAGAGTCTTGTTTATCGGCGTGTTGTGCACCACATCTATAAACGAGCTACGAGACATTTAGGATGTTTCCTTTCTTGGATCTTAGATCGTGCGATAGAGCCGTGCTATTAAGCATGACTCTTTTCGATCGAATGTTATATTTTTTTTTCGTTGATGCCTCCGAAGAAGGCAACGGTCGCCCGTGCCGGCAAAACAAAGGCTGTGCGAACTGGGGAGAGACAGCCGGCCCCCGGCAGGGTTACTAGGGCCCGCGCCCACTATGCCCGATGTTGTGCCCCCGGTCGAGGGTTCTACCGTACCACCACCGGAAGGGCCGAGAGGGCTCCACCATTGGGCTCCCGGCCCCGGCTCCCCACCGTGCGGAGGACGTGACGCCGAGGGAGGCCGTACGGGCTTGTTGACGACGATAAGTGGCGGGGACAAGCTCTCGGACGCGTGAGAGGTAATATGATGATGACAGGCGTGATAGCCCCGAGGGTTCTATTATATCCCATTTGTACGTGAATAGTTTAAGACAACTTGCGGGTAATTAAGGGCAAGGTCATTTTCCGGTTTTGTTTTAATGCGTAAGTCGCTTGTAAGTATTATTGGCATGGAATAGTAAGGGCAAATTTGGAATTTGGAATTTTTTTTATGACTTGTTGGAAAAGGCTTGTGGCCATCCAAGTTGGAATGAACCATGGCCCTTGTGACACAAAACACATGTGATTAAGAAGAAGACTAGGTGAGCAAAAAGTCATCTTTTATTACCTAAGGAAATCTCTAGAAAATTTTTTGAAAAAAAAAAAAAAAAAAAAAAGGGGCTGGGCGGCCATGTCTTGTGCCTGTATATATATATTATAAAAGAAAGGGCCCCTTTCATTCTCACATAGTTAAAGACTTTGCGACGAGTCGTGTTGAGATGTCGGTTGTGGGCTCATAAGCCCCGTTTAATTTGATATTATGTTCTTGTCTGCAAGTTTTTCGTTGAAACGAAAAAAGTTGTTGTTTTTTAAAATTTTTGTTTGTTTTGTTGTGAGGGCCCCAAAGAATTCAGTGTTACGATGTTTGATTCGCCGGCCCGATAAGGGTCGGGGCCTCACCCCCTTTGAAAATTGGGGGGGGACGGGGTTCCAAACCGAAGTGGCCCGGGGTTTTTGGGGGCAAAACGACGGGGGAAGGTTTTATTCGGCGAGGGGGGCTTGGGGGGTTGGGCTTGAGGGGCGGGGGCGGGAGCCCCGTCGGTTACGGGGTATTGCCCAAAGGGCGAGTCCCGGGAACGTGGGGGGGGGGGCCCCCCGCACGGGGACGAGGGGCCCCCTCCCCACCCCCCGGAGGCGCGACGGGGAAAAGTTGACCGGTTTTGGGAAAAGGAGGGGCGGGGGCGGAGTACATTTGGGGTTTGATTCTCGCCCCCTGGCCACTATCGTAGCCGATATGGAGGAGAATACCGATAGTGATGGGTCGGGCCGTTCCTCGTCGATGGCCCCGGCGAGGGGGCGCGGTAGGCTCGCCGGCGGGTTGCACGGGGGGGAGGACGGGTGGAAGAGCACGTGGGGATTTTGAAGGGGCCCCCCGAAGGGCCCATCGGCGGGGGATTCGGGGATTCGGGCGGATGGCCTCCGCGGTCCGTGGGGCCCTTCCCGCGTCGGGCGGGGGGGCATCCGGGCCCGGCGGAAAGCAGTCCGTCCCCGGGGCGGCGAGTTCCGGGGGTCGGGGCCCCCGGGGGAATCCCGGCGGGGCTAGGCCACCATGCCCCTGTTCAAAGGGGGGATGCCCGGGGGGGAGGCCCGGGGGGCCCCCCCCCCGGCCCCCGGGGCCCGGAGGAGCCGGGGGGGGGCGGTTCGGGGTGCGGCACGGGGCGAGTTCGCTTGTTCGTCCTTCACCCCGGTACGCCCGCGGGGGGAAAACCGGCCCGGGGGGGGCGAGGGCCCTGGGGGGGTTGTCTGGGCCCGAACCCCTCATCTTTTTTAGTCGGCGCCCGGGGGGCACCCCCGGGGACCCGGGGATATTACTAATCTTTCGGGGAAGGGTATTGACACGTATCCCTTGTGTTACGTGATCTTTTTCTTTTGCGTGTTTAAAAAATGATAAAATCCGAATTTTAATATTTTAGATAGCCAAAATCGGGGGGAAGCAACATGGAATTTGGATGGGAAGACGGT
>NW_026727756.1:0-30939 GCF_029784015.1 Lycium ferocissimum
TCACGGCATAACTCCATAACACCGCATAACACCATAACACAAAGATAACACCATAATATATATATATATCAGACCCGCCCCTAGGCGTGGCTCGTGAAAGATGTAATAACGAATGCACAAACAGAGTAGTGAGTAATCATATGCATATAAATCATCTTTTGACATTCAATAGATAAGTAGACTAATCAACGCTCGAGTATGTGACGATAGTCATGTGCAGTACTCTTTGAATATCATTATGAACTATATCAAAATAAGGCCTCAGGGATAATAGACATGTATTAAGTTAATCCGAGTCAATTTACAAAAGTTATGAACATTATTCATTATAGAATCCTTTAAGAATAGGAACCTTTATGCATCATTTACTATTCAATCATATAAAAGACTCGAGGGTGTTATACCCCGTACTTGTACGTCGGAATATTTTAAGTTGTTTGCGACGAGTTGAGAACAAGGCTATTTTTCCGACTCCGTTTCAAGACATAAGTTGCTTATGAATTATGTTGGATGGAAATATTAAGGAATTTGAGGCTAAAAGTGGAGTTATGGGAAATTCATATTTCATGAAAGTTGGAAGAATTTGGGACCAAAAAAGGAAATATGGAAAGTGGCTATTATGTGAAAAAAAAAAAAAAAAGAAGTTTAATGGGCCATGTGGCCGGCCACCTAGGGGTGGGCCATGGCCACATGGATGGCCATAATATGCAAATAAAAGATGACTTTGTCATCTCATTCTTCATCTTTTCACTTGGAGAGAAAAATCAAGAAACTTTGAGAAAGAGAGGTGAGGTGTATACGGCCATGGCTGGCCAGTTTTGACCATGAGAGTTTGATGAAGAAAAATTATTTTCTTCCATGTTTTCTACTCTTTGGAAGGTGCTAAACAACATGAAGTAGTTGTTGAATCAAGCCAAACTCTTGTTCTTGCAAAACCTTGTCCTAGCCGAAGCATGAGGTGGGATGAAGAAGGTATGGTTCAACCTTTTCTTTTAGGTGTTATAGATGATTTATAGGTGTTGTAGTATGTTAAAATGGATGAAATTCATGAAAGAGTTGCATGTGAAGTTGAGGCCGAGAGGTTGGTGTTTGGCCGTGCATATGTGTGTGTTGTGTAGGAGTGGAGAGTAATTGAATTCAACATGTTTATGTGTTGTTGTGATGTGTAGAAAATGAATGAAACCTATGGAATAGTGTAAGTTGAGGAGTGGCCGTGAACTAGGGGCTGTTTGGTAGGCAAGAAATGAGGTAATGTTATCTAGTATTTTGTTGTCGTCGACATGAATTCCATGTGATAAAATGAAGTTTAATGAATGAAATTGATGTTATGAAGGTTGCGGGCTGTTTGGAGGTCGTTGTATGATTAATGAAAAATTTGTATTTAAGAGAATGATATGGTAAATGCATGGATTAATCTTGTTAAGGTGTTAGTGGTGTTGTTGTGATCCTTATGATGTAAATGAGGGCTAAATGGTTTAAGTTGGCAATAAAATGGATTGTAGAAGGTTATGTTATTTTAGTGTGATTTTATGACATTATGGAAAATGAAGTTGTTAAAGTATGGATAGATGTTGTTGATCATGAATTCGTAAGTAGAAAATGTGTTTGATGGTTTTGTTATATATGCAAGACTTTTGGGTGAAATATGGAATTGATGAAATTATTGAATATTGGATAAATGGCTTGGAATATTTTTGGCCTATGTTTGTATGATCTTAAGTTAGTGTGTGAATGTGGAAATATTGATATTGACTTGAAAGTGTAAAGTTGGTTTGGAAGCGATTGCATTAGGTAAGAAGAAGACTAGTTGCGGATTGTATTGTGCTTATTGTGGTTGTAGGTGTTGTTGTTTGGTTGTTGTTGATATTTTGAGCCGAGTTGAATCTCGGGGTGTCATATTTATAGGGGAGGTGCTTCGTCGGAATTTCGGTAGTCAAATGCTTAACCAAAGTTGAACTCGTTAACTTGCATGAATAGTAACCGGTAAAGATGACCATTTGCGAGCTTTTGGACGAAACGAGAATTGAGATTTGGCGAGCGTAAGGCGCAGCTCGTGTATGTAAAGCTTGCCCTTTCCTTCTTTTGGCATGTCCTAGCCCTACTAGGCTAAGATCGGAACCTCGGGGATAATTCCGCTCTCGGAAAGCCGAGTTTGATTTTGCATACTATTCATTCAAATAAGAATTGAATCATAATCCTTATATTTGATCAAAGGAACGCTTAAACCTTTGTAATCGTTGTAAACGTATCCGGATCGCTCCGAAACTTCGTGGATGGCCGTAGGGAGCCTATTGCTTGTAAATTATGTTAGCCGCCTCGGCTCGACCGAGGTGGGGCCTACGCATCCCGAGATCTCCCAATGTCGCCCTGTTTGGTATACTTGTGTGGTTTTGAAAAGAAAACTTTCAACTATTGCTCCGATTGCTATAGATAATGGTTTTAACTACTTTACTACGTTTGATAATACATTTTGACACATAAAAACGATTTCAAAAGATTGTAATTATTGTATGCTAATTCCAATAAACCTAAAACTTGTTTCTGTACTTACTAATGATAATAAATATATTTGGTCATCGGATTTTGGAAGGTAATTAAATTGTTTGTTTGCTATTAACATGTTTTCGAATAATGTTGAAAAAGAACCTAATTTAACTATTGTCTTGGTTTTAAGAAATGGTGTGCTTTGGTTGTTTTGTTGAGTTTGTAATAAAAGAGATTATATTTGTATAACTACTTACGATCTCGCTCGTGTGTATTGTTATTACCTCTTTCGCCGAGTCCCGGCCGGTATGTGTGATATTGTCCGCCGGATACTTGACCGGCGGCCGTGCTATGACCGCTGGATACTTGGCCGCGGCATGTGTATGTGTGATATTGTCCGCTGGATACTTGACCGCGGGCTGTGACATGACCGCTGGATTCTTGACCGCGGTATGTATGCATGTGTAGCTGTGTATATTTATATATTCGTGATATTAACCGCGGGGTTCCTGGCCGCGGTATGCGTGTATGATTTGTGTATGTATGACTTGGACGTCAGAGGGAAGTACGGTGGTACTTGGACTATTATGCTCGCGTTGGGTACACTTTATTTCGTTTTATGTATTTTCTCGCTTTGCATACAAGTACATATTCCGTACCGACCCCTTTCTTCTGGGGCTGCGTTTCATGCCGCGCAGTACCCACGATGAGCAAGATGATGTTAGCGAGAGTAAGATGTTCCGGCTAGATTGGCGAGCTCCACTTCCTCCGGAGTGCCGCCGGGTCGAGTGTGTTGTATGGTGTCCGAAGTTATGTTAGAGACTTTGCGCATGTGGTCGTGTGTACGAGAGGTCCGTTTGTAAACGGCTATGTAAGCCGGTGTATCAGTATGCATTGTGTTATGAATTTCGTGTATTTACAGATTCGCTATGGTTACGGATTTTGCTTGATTTGAAAAGATGAAAGGCATGTATGTTTCCGAAAAATTTTTTTTACCCTGTGCTTATGTTATGCTTTGTGGGCCCAGTATGGCTATGAGTATTATGAGGGTCTGCGGGTTCGCTCGGCCCTAGGTAAGGGTCGGGTGCCCATCACACCCTATCGGAAATTGGGGTGTGACAAAGTGGTATCAGAGCAGGTCTGTCCTAGGGGTTGTCTGCAAAGTCGTGTCCGAGAGTCTTGTTTATGGTGTGTTGCGCGCCACATTTATAAAAACAGGAGGCTACGGGGCATTTAGGATGGTTACTTTTCTTTCATATCTGAGATCGTGCCATAGAGCCAAGTCATAGGAGATGGGACTCCTTACCCCGATTTGTGATTGCAGTTAATGAATGACGCTGATAGAAGGAAGTGATTGATGATGTTGGAAGTCACGAAGTACGCAGGTAAGCAAAGGTATGAAGATGTATGTTGGGAAAGATATTGAAGTTGCGATCGAAGTACGAGTTGAAGCCTAAAGGGGGAAAGCAAATAAGAAGGTGTAGCAGTGCCGTTTGAGTTGGGCATGCGAGGTATGTTTATCGTTTGTGTATTATTGATGATATTGGGAGCCCCGCGTGGCTGCGATATGGTATGATGTATGTACGTATGATGGCCCCGTGAGGCACCGTTGGTATTTTCTCGTGTCCAGTGTTTTGAGATAGCAAGAAATGTAGAGGAAACTCTGTCGAAATCTCCCCCGGGTGCTTGTAAGACCCCGTAAGGCTAGTTGAACATTCGAGGACGAATGTTCTAAAGGGGGAAAGGATGTTATACCCCGTACTTGTACGTCGGAATATTTTAAGTTGTTTGCGACGAGTTGAGAACAAGGCTATTTTTCCGACTCCGTTTCAAGACATAAGTTGCTTATGAATTATGTTGGATGGAAATATTAAGGAATTTGAGGCTAAAAGTGGAGTTATGGGAAATTCATATTTCATGAAAGTTGGAAGAATTTGGGACCAAAAAAGGAAATATGGAAAGTTGGCTATTATGTGAAAAAAAAAAAAAGAAGTTTAAGGGGCCATGTGGCCGGCCACCTAGGGGTGGGCCATGGCCACATGGATGGCCATAATATGCAAATAAAAGATGACTTTGTCATCTCATTCTTCATCTTTTCACTTGAGAGAAAAATCAAGAAACTTTGAGAAAGAGAGGTGAGGTGTATACGGCCATGGCTGGCCAGTTTTGACCATGAGAGTTTGATGAAGAAAAATTATTTTCTTCCATGTTTTCTACTCTTTGGAAGGTGCTAAACAACATGAAGTAGTTGTTGAATCAAGCCAAACTCTTGTTCTTGCAAAACCTTGTCCTAGCCGAAGCATGAGGTGGGATGAAGAAGGTATGGTTCAACCTTTTCTTTTAGGTGTTATAGATGATTTATAGGTGTTGTAGTATGTTAAAATGGATGAAATTCATGAAAGAGTTGCATGTGAAGTTGAGGCCGAGAGGTTGGTGTTTGGCCGTGCATATGTGTGTGTTGTGTAGGAGTGGAGAGTAATTGAATTCAACATGTTTATGTGTTGTTGTGATGTGTAGAAAATGAATGAAACCTATGGAATAGTGTAAGTTGAGGAGTGGCCGTGAACTAGGGGCTGTTTGGTAGGCAAGAAATGAGGTAATGTTATCTAGTATTTTGGTTGTCGTCGACATGAATTCCATGTGATAAAATGAAGTTTAATGAATGAAATTGATGTTATGAAGGTTGCGGGCTGTTTGGAGGTCGTTGTATGATTAATGAAAAATTTGTATTTAAGAGAATGATATGGTAAATGCATGGATTAATCTTGTTAAGGTGTTAGTGGTGTTGTTGTGATCCTTATGATGTAAATGAGGGCTAAATGGTTTAAGTTGGCAATAAAATGGATTGTAGAAGGTTATGTTATTTTAGTGTGATTTTATGACATTATGGAAAATGAAGTTGTTAAAGTATGGATAGATGTTGTTGATCATGAATTCGTAAGTAGAAAATGTGTTTGATGGTTTTGTTATATATGCAAGACTTTTGGGTGAAATATGGAATTGATGAAATTATTGAATATTGGATAAATGGCTTGGAATATTTTTGGCCTATGTTTGTATGATCTTAAGTTAGTGTGTGAATGTGGAAATATTGATATTGACTTGAAAGTGTAAAGTTGGTTTGGAAGCGATTGCATTAGGTAAGAAGAAGACTAGTTGCGGATTGTATTGTGCTTATTGTGGTTGTAGGTGTTGTTGTTTGGTTGTTGTTGATATTTTGAGCCGAGTTGAATCTCGGGGGTGTCATATTTATAGGGGAGGTGCTGCCGGAATTTCGGTAGTCAAATGCTTAACCAAAGTTGAACTGTTAACTTGCATGAATAGTAACTGGTAAAGATGACCATTTGCAGTTTTTGGACGAAACGAGAATTGAGATTTGGCGAGCGTAAGGCGCAGTTCAGGTATGTAAAGCTTGCCCTTTCCTTCTTTTGGCATGTCCTAGCCCTACTAGGCTAAGATCGGAACCTCGGGGATAATTCCGCTCTCGGAAAGCCGAGTTTGATTTTGCATACTATTCATTCAGCGCAATTGAATCATAATCCTTATATTTGATCAAAGGAACGCTTAAACCTTTGTAACTGTTGTAAACGTATCTGGATCGCTCCGAAACTTCTGTGGATGGCTGTAGGGAGCCTATTGCTTGTAAATTATGTCAGCCGCCTCGGCTCGACCTGAGGTGGGGCCTACGCATCCCGAGATCTCCCAATGTCGCCCTGTTTGGTATACTTGTGTGGTTTTGAAAAGAAAACTTTCAACTATTGCTCCGATTGCTATAGATAATGGTTTTAACTACTTTACTACGTTTGATAATACATTTTGACACATAAAAACGATTTCAAAAGATTGTAATTATTGTATGCTAATTCCAATAAACCTAAAACTTGTTTCTGTACTTACTAATGATAATAAATATATTTGGTCATCGGATTTTGGAAGGTAATTAAATTGTTTGTTTGCTATTAACATGTTTTCGAATAATGTTGAAAAAGAACCTAATTTAACTATTGTCTTGGTTTTAAGAAATGGTGTGCTTTGGTTGTTTTGTTGAGTTTGTAATAAAAGAGATTATATTTGTATAACTACTTACGATTCTGCTCGTGTGTATTGTTATTACCTCTTTCGCCGAGTCCCGGGCCGGTATGTGTGATATTGTCCGCTGGATACTTGACCGCGGGCTGTGCCATGACCGCTGGATACTTGGCCGCGGCATGTGTATGTGTGATATTGTCCGCTGGATACTTGACCGCGATGTGTGTGTGTGTATGGTCGTGACATGACCGCCGCCGGATTCTTGACCGCGGTATGTATGCATGTGTGCCTGTGTATATTTATATATTCGTGATATTAACCGCGGGGTTCCGGCCGCGGTATGCGTGTATGATTTGTGTATGTATGACTTGGACGTCGGAGGGAAGCACGGTGGTACTTGGACTATTATGCTCGCGTTGGGTACACTTTATTTCGTTTTATGTATTTTACGCTTTGCATACTCGGTACATATTCCGTGCGACCCCTTTCTTCTTCGGGGCTGCGTTTCATGCGCGCGCGGTACCTGAGATGAGCAGATGATGTTAGCGAGAAGATGTTCGGCTAGATTGGCGAGCTCCACTTCCTCCGGAGTGCTTTGCCGGGTCGAGTGTGTTGTATGGTGTCCGAAGTTATGTTAGAGACTTTGCGTGTGGTCGTGTGTACGAGAGGTCCGTTTGTAAACGGCTATGTAAGCCGGTGTATCAGTATGCATTGTGTTATGAATTTCGTGTATTTACAGATTCGCTATGGTTACGGATTTTGCTTGATTTGAAAAGATGAAAGGCATGTATGTTTCCCGAAAAAAATTTTTACCCTGTGCTTATGTTATGCTTTGTGGGCCCAGTATGGCTATGAGTATTATGAGGGTCTGCGGGTTCGCTCGGCCCTAGGTAAGGGTCGGGTGCCCATCACACCCTATCGGAAATTGGGGTGTGACAGAGGGTAATAGCTCGATCATGCCGAGGGTTCTAACATCAAGAAGTGAATAAGAATCATAAATCATGCTCGGAACTTGCGAATAGAATTTCCCCAAAGCTCATATCATATCATACTTACATCTAGGACATGTCAAAAGAAAGAAAGGGTAAGCTTTACATACCTTTTAGCGTTTACACGCAACACAACACGTATACGCTGCCCAATAGTATCTCAACCTATAGTAAGACGTCAAGAACTACGATTAAACTACGAAGAGATTCAAAACGCATTCTAATGTTAGTAACTCCTTTCTAGACGATTAGACGACGTTTCATTTACATTCAAACCAACTACATACAACCAAGCCAACATCACTAATCATGCCTTCAAGTGTCAACCCGAGAATATTCAAACATAACTCGAGGATATTCGGGGCAGCCCGTACAACACTCCAAAATAGCCCAACCAACACACAATACAACATATAACTTTCCAAGTTCAACAAGAATAACAACAACACATTCTTTCCTTCCAAATTCATGAACTATACCAACAATTCATACGTTACAATATTATCCATATAAACATAAGAAACTATATTAACAACATACTAACTTCTTACAACAGCCCACCAATGATTTTAACTCCAGTTTGAACCATCAACTACTTTCATTTTCATCACAAAATCCATAACAACATCAACCAAATACTAAGTAAAATCAATTCACCATTTCCTCCCAAAACAGCCCCTATACGGCTTCAACAACATTTTAACACCAACATACATGATTTCATAGATTCAATCCATATTTACTAAGTTACAACAAGCCCAAATCCTTGCTAAAACATGTAGAACATGATCAGCCCTTACCTTAGCAACTTGACTTCTCAACTTGGCTAGAATTGGTGAATTGAAATAATACTTGTTCTTGCTATTCCAATGGCTACTCCACGTTATGGATGATCTTCCAAATGATTGAAAAGCTTTGGAAAAATTATAATTTGAACACAAGTGTTGGAGCTCTCCATGGACAGCCATGGCCGAGAGCTCCTCTCTCTAGAATTTCATCATTTTTTTTGGATGAAAAATGAATGCTTAGTCATCTTCTTGGTTTATAAATGCCCTCCATAGTGGTGACACAAGTCCAACCCTTGACATGTGTCCCATTATTTTCCATGGACCAATCATATTCATCCATGTGTTGTGGGGCCCAGTTAGTGGTCTAATTAGGCTAATTAATCATAATTAATCACTAATCTCCACTTAATAATTTAATCATGGTTAATTAATTTCTAATCTCCATTAATATTTCTATACCAAATAAAATTCGCAAGCGAGTCGTGCACTTATTAAAATCGGGGATTAAAAGCCCTTGTCTCATACCCAAAAATAATTTTATCCTTGGACTTATGTCGTTTAGTTTACAAGTAATCCGTCGTATAAAAATACGGGATATAACAATTTATCACTCGAGTATTGATAGGGCTCCGTTTGAGGCGTTGTATGGGAGGAGGTGTGGGTCTCCTATTGGATGGTTCGATGCATTTGAGGTAAGGCCTTAGGGCACTGATCTTCTAAGAGAGTCCCTAGAGAAGGTGAAGGTGATTCAAGCCAAGCTGTTGGTAGCGCAGAATAGGCAGAAGGAGTATGCGGACCGCAAGGTCCGAGATCTTGAGTTTGAGGAAGGAGAGCAAGTGTTGTTGAAGGTCTCACCCATGAAGGGTGTGATTAGGTTTGGGAAAAAGAGCAAGCTTAGCCCGAGGTTCATTGGTCCATCTGAGATTCTCAAACGTGTGGGAGAGGTGGCTTACAAGTTAGCTTTACCTCCGGGTTTATCAAGCGTTCTCCGGTATTCCATGTGTCGATGTTGAAGAGGTACCACGGTGATAGTTCCTATATCATCCGTTGGGATTCAGTTTTGTTAGATGAAAATCTATTGTATGAGGAAGAGCTCATTGCTATCTTAGACAGGGATGTCCATAAGTTGAGGTCCAAGTAAATAGCCTCCGTAAAAGTTCAGTGGAAGAATCGACCAGTGGAAGAAGCCACTTGGAAACAGAGTTGGTTATGCGTAGCAAATACCCTCAGTTTTTCACCGAGTCAGGTAACTCCTCCCTAGATTCTCATCTTTGTCCATTCGAGGACGAAGGGTGTCTTAATTGGTATCTGGTGTAACCCTTCTGGTCGTTATGGGAATTTAGGACTCCATTAGGAATTCCGAGGCCACGTGTGGATTCGTAGGGCGTCTTTTTGTATGTATGCATGTTTTGTGTTATGTTTTTGAGGCCTTGGATGAAATGTGGGGTGATAGGGGAAAACCTGGATAGAAAATCAAGCTTACTGTAAAAAATGGAGGGAGTACTGCTACAGCGGTACCGCTGTAGCGGTGGGCTGACCGCTGTAATTTCTCTTGGGGCTGCTGTGGCGGGCCATTAGCCTCTACGGCGATGTCGCTATAGTGGGGTGGTGACCGCTATAGCGGTGAGCAGATTTATCTTGGGTCCGCTATAGCGGTGGCTTGGCCACTATAGCGGGACCACTGCAGCGGCGTATTGATCGGCCAGCGGTCGATGGGAAGGCAGAATCGGGTTTTTAATGCCTTAGTTTTATATTTTCATTCATAATACACCAACACACTTCCCAACAAGCACCTAGAGAGGATTTTCAAGCTAGGGAAAGTTAACCTTAAGAGGTAAGTCTCTTTGCTTTCCATCCTACGATTCCATTCCCTCCGTTATTGTAATCGTTTTCATGGGTCTTTAATGGTAAAAGTGAAGTAGGAACCCTAGAGTATCAATAAACCTTCTAAACTTGATGGGTTGGGATAATTAATGCGCATTTATCATTTAAATGGATTGAGTAGTTGCTATTTGTCATAAATTGAACATTTAGAATAGTAAACTAAGTAATTGAGACCTAGGGTTCTATAAAAATGGTGTCTTTGCCATAGAAAACTGTTTGTAATGGGAATGTTTGATAGAATATGGTATAAATTGATGGTTTATGAATATTAGGGGCTTTGATAGGTTGTTGCTCACCTAGAAAATCATCCACCCTTAGAATGAGGAGAGGGAATGGTAATTCTTGCCTTGGTATTTGCAAATTGAGCAATGTGACTCATTAAGCCTTCTATTTTTAGACCGCGAATGTATTGTGGCTTTGAGGAAAGGAAAGGCAAGCAGTGGCAGGCATTGTTCCAGCTCTACTTTGAGGTAGGTTACGGTTTACTTGAGTTAGACTTTGGTTAGTTGATTGTATGTTTGTGATTTCCTTAGGACATAGCATGTCTAGTTTTCATGCACGCTATTGAATGTTTGTGTAGGCTTCGTGCCATTATTCCTGTGTGATTAAATCTGCATTGGATGTGTTGTGATGAGAAGCTAATCTAATCTTCTTAATGGTGTTGTGACATGAAAAGATGAGTTGAGTATTGATACTGAAAGGTAAGAAAACTGTTATGTAAGAGGTATGAAAAGGCACAAATGTGACCTAGATTATGGGCTCGTGGTCCGAGGATAGTTCCGAAAATAAGAGGTACATTGATTTGTCCCGCATTCGAGGTTCGTTCCGGAATGGAGAATTGCGCTCAGGTCCGAGGACTGTTCCGGAACGAGTGGTACATGGACACCATGGGTCCCCTGCGCAGTCATGACTACTGAGCTAAGACATCAGCTAGCATGTATGTACAGTGCGTGTGGTTATCGTGCTAAATTTGTTTCCGTTGTTGACTTACGTGATTGTGATGCTTGATATCTTGGTGATTGATTGTGATTGTTCTTTGTTGAATTGCGGTGATTTACTGATGTTCCTGGCTGTTGACTGGCGTGTTTTATTCTATTGATTTTACGAAATATGCATGATACTAATCTTAGTCGACCTATGATGCTTACCGGTACATAGTGTTTCTACTAATACTACCTTACTGCATTCTTTGAGTGCAGATTTTGATATAGAGACCGCTGATCGTCCTCACATCTAGTGTGGAGGATATTTGTTGATGGATTTTGGGGTGAGCTTCTTCCCATGCCAGGCCGCCCAAATATCTTCTTGCTATGATGTCTTTTCGTACTCTAGACATTATGTATTACTTACTTGTTAGACTTCAGATTCTTAGACATGCTTTTGGCTTCGAGTCCTGTACGATGACTCTCGGATTTTGGGAATTGTAATAGTTAGAACTTCCGCACTTACTACAGTATTTATGGCATGATGTACTTGTTCTTTTGTTGTTAAATGAGTAATAATTGTTTAGCTTGATTTATATAAAAACCAGATTGAATGGATTAGGTGTTTGTATGTTGGTTCGCCAACTAAGATTTAGATGGGTGCCAGTCATGGCGGGTTGGGTCGTGACACCATTCCTATGAGATAAAAGGTTAGTTTTCATGTCTATTTCATGTTTTTAAGCATGTTGGTTGTTGAATGACTTGGGTGAGGGAAGAAAGTAGAAAATAGAGCTCAAATGTAGAATTTATGATATTTTGAGTAGTAAACTAACTTGAGTCATGATTCTTAGTATGCTATGGATATAATCTTGTTATGAAGGGTGTTAATGATGACAAGGAAGTGTTGTATAAAATTGTGCAAAGGGTTGGTGTGAAGTTGTTGATATAAGTTGAATATGAGAATGAATATTGAGACTTAATGGAATATGACTACTTGATTGTGATATTGTGGATGTTATTATGGTTGTTTGGGGATGGTTTTGTGATATGGTGGAAGTTGATGAAATAGGGGAAATCTTTGCCCAATTTTTGTTAGCTCATGATTTGTTCTAGTTTGAATTCAAGAATGTCTTTAAGACTTAACCATGCCATGAATCCATTTAAATGTAGATTTCTCAAGCCTTGGTGGTGAACGTTAGGTAGTTAAGAAGACAAAGAGGTATGTAAGGCTAACCCTTCTTTCCTTAAGGCATCATTCCATTGTTTATACCTTCACGTGAATTCCATAATGTCTTTTATCATGACTTCGATTCCTAGAATCACCAAAGCTCATAGTTCTTGATGTTCTCATGGTACTATTGGTTCTATCCCATGATAGCTGATCCTCTAAGGAAAGATATAGCGACAGTGAGGATGATGATGATGATATTGACGATGCTTATGCACTCCTATATATATATATATATATATATATATATATATATATATATATATATATATATATGACTATTAAGTGACACCGAGCTTATATGGCCGGGTATGATATCTATTGCGCGCACACCACTGTAGTTGGGTACGGATGACACTGAGCCTTGGTAGGTCCAGGTATGTATAACTCCGAGCCTTGTCATGGCCGGGTATGTGAGACACCGAACTTCTATGGTCAGGTATGATACTACTATATGTATAAATGCATGAAATGGAAGGTTCCTGTTAGAAAAAGGGTAAGTAAATATGATGAACGTTGCTAGAGGTATAAATGGCTCTATCATCTCATGACTCTTCTTTCTTATGTTATCGATCATGCTTCTATTATTTTATTGATTATGCCTTACATACTCAGTACATTATCCGTACTGACGTCCTTTTGTTTGTGGACGCTGTGTCATGCCCGCAGGAGGACAGGGAGATAGACTTGATCCTTAGGTTGCATATCCAGTGATTGCTTAGAGGAGCTCCATTTGATCCGGAGCTGCAGCTATTGGTACTATTCTTTTGTGTACATACATATGGGCATGGCGGGGCCCTGTCCCATCCTTATGATGATGTTTCCTACTCTTCTTAGAGGCTCATAGACAGTTATGGATAGTAGATGTCTTTTGCCTTGTCGGCTCATATTTTTGGTATATTATTTTGTTAGCTCCGTCGGCTTGTGTATATGTATATGGGCGTAGTTGTTGACGTTGATATAAAAGTGTTTTAGCCGTTGGAAATGGTATTATTGAGGCATAGAGTTTGTCGATAAACCATGTGGCTCACCTAGATATGAATGTGAATTTACGACGAGAGGTGACTGGGTGGGTTAGCTCAGGGTGCCCGTCATGGCCCTCCGTTTGGGTGTGTCTATGAGCCGTGTCCAGTAGATTCTTGTTTATGGGTGTGTTGCATGCCACACTTATAAACAGGAGGCTGCGGGCATTTAGGAATGAATGACTTTCTTTCTTCATAAATCATGCGATAGAGCTATTATATAAGGACTTCTCTTTCCTTAACCGTGTGCTATGTATTTCAGAAATTCCTGTAAAGAGGAAAGCTATAGCAGCCCGAAAGGGCAAGACAGTGACAGAAAGGCGGGCTGAAAGATCACTGCCAACAAATATAGAGGAGGGTGAGTCCCAAAATGCTGTTCAATGTCAGTCCTCTCACTCGTTGCCTATTTATGAGGAGCCTGAGGGAGTCCCAGCACCAGCTCCAGCACCCCAGCTCCTCCACCAGATGTTTCGGGCCAAGAGATGAAAGAGACCATTCAACTGTTGACTCAATTAGTTGCCGCGTAGGCCCAGCGGCAGGGTATAGGTCATGGTGACAGGGCGGTTAGTGCAAGAGCCCACGATTTTATTAGCTTAAACCCTCCGGAGTTCTTCAGGTCAAAATCAGATGAGGACCCTCAAAACTTTATTGATGGAATGTTGAGTACACTTCGGCTAATGCATGCTTCAGACGTTGAATCGGTAGAGTTAGCATCATATAGATTGCGGGATGTTACGGTCCATTGGTGTATGGTTTGGTTGTCTTATAGGAGAGTCAATACACCTCCCCCGGTATGGCAAGAATTTGTTGATGCTTTCCTTCCACATTACTTTTCCCCCAAAAGTTCGGCGGCCTAGAGCCGACAAGTTCTTGAATCTTAGGTAAGGAAGTATAAGTGCCTTAGAGTATAGTCTCCGCTTCAATTCTTTGGCTAGGTATGCTCCAGCCATGGTAGCGGATATGGGTGATCGAGTGCATCGATTTGTGAGTGGCTTAGAGCCACATTTGATGGACAAGTGCTTGATTGCATCCCTTCAGGACAATATGGATATTTCTCGCACTCAAGCCCATGCCCAGAATTTTGAGGAAAGCCAACAACCGCAAAGAGGCGAGCGTGAACTTGACCGAGGTTATAACAAGAGGGCTAGATCTTCGGGTCTGACTTGTGAGTTTAGAGGAGGGCAAAGATAGCAGTTTTTCAGGCATTCAGGCCATTCTATGACTAGTGTGCCTCCACGGTTTACGGGCCAGAGATTTGATAGATCTACTCACTCCGGGCCGAGTCAGAGTTTTAGAGCTTCAGGTTCTCATTACAGAGGCGACTCGGGTCAGGTGAGGCCACCCATGCCACGATGTTCCCAGTGCGGGAAGTTACATTGGGGCCAGTGCCGATTGGGTTCAGATGTTTGCTATGCATGCGGTCGGCCAGGCCATATCATGTGTGACTGCACCTCAATTGGTGGTAGGGGTAGGATCCAGCCTTCAGGGTCGGCAGTCGAGTCTTCATCATCCATACGCCCTCTGGGGCAAGGTTTACAGGCACCGGTCAACTGTGGTAGAGGTAGAGGAGGAGCTCCCAGTTCTAGTGGTCCTCAGCACCGTATCTATGCTTTGGTTGGATGGCAGGATCTTGAGTCCTCCCCTGATGTTGTTATAAGTATATTATCGATATTTTCTCTTGATGTATATGCATTGATAGATCCAGGCTCCACATTGTCATATGTTACTCCATATATTGTTGGTCAATTTGGGGTTAAACCGGAGTCAACCAAACCTTTCGAGGTATCGACACCCGTTGGTGAACCGGTAATAGCTAGTCGAGTATATAGAAATTGTGTAGTTGTGATTTGTGATCATCATACTATGGCTGATTTACATGAGTTGAAAATGGTAGACTCAGATGCTATTATGGGCATGGATTGGTTAGCTTCTTGCTATGCTAATGTCGATTGCAGAACAAAAATGGTTCGCTTCCAGTTTCCGGGAGAACCAGTTTTGGAATGGAAAGGAAATACAGCATCTCCGAGAGGTAGGTTTATTTCCTATCTCAAGGCTAGGAAAATGATTGCTAAAGGCTGTATTTATCATTTAGTCCGGGTTCAAGATATAGAAGCCGAATCGCCAACTCTTCAGTCTGTCCCCGTGGTGAATGAGTTTCCGGATGTATTCCCGGATGAGCTTCCAGGCCTCCCTCGAGCGGGAGATTGATTTTGCTATCGATGTGCTACCGAATACTAAACCCATAGCTATTTCTTCTTATAGAATGGCTCCCGCAGAGTTGAAGGAAGGACTTACTTGACAAAGGCTTCATAAGGCCTAGTTCATCCCCATAGGGAGTACCCGTGTTGTTTGTGAGGAAGAAAGATGGTTCCTTGCGAATGTGCATTGACTATTGGCAACTGAATAAGGTGACGATCAAGAATAAATATCTGCTCCCAAGGATTGATGATTTATTTGATCAATTGTAGGGTGCTAAATGGTTTTCAAAAATAGATTTGAGATCCGGGTATCATCAGGTGAGAGTTAGGGAGGAAGATATTCCCAAGACGGCCTTCAGAACAAGATATGGTCATTTTGAGTTTCGGGTAATGTCATTTGGGCTAACTAATGCACCGGCAGTATTCAAGGATTTGATGAACAATGTGTTCAGGCCTTTCTTAGATTTATTTGTGATTGTGTTCATTGACGATATCCTGGTACATTCTCAGTCCGAGGCAGAACATGCAGATCATTTACATACCATTCTTAGAGTTCTTCAGACTCAAGAGCTATTTGCAAAACTTTCAAAGTACGAGCTTTGGTTGAATTCGGTGACCTTTTTGGGGCACATTATTTCAGCCGATGGCATTCGAGTAGATACCCAAAAGATTGAGGCTGTGAAGACTTGGCCAAGGCCTACAACACCTATGGAGGTTCGTAGTTTTCTGGGCTTAGCAGGTTACTACAGAAGAGTTGTAGAGGGCTTTTCTTCTTTTTCAGCATCATTGACAAAGCTGACTCAGAAATTAGCTAAATTTCAATGGACGGATGCTTGTGAACGTAGTTTTCAAGACTTAAAGAATAGATTAACTTCAACCCCGGTCCTGACACTTCCAGAGAGATCGAAAGGCTATGTTGTCTATTACGATGCTTCAGGCGTTGGATTAGGATGCGTGTTGATGCAGCATGGTAAGGTGACTGCTTATGCTTCAAGGCAGTTGCAAAAACATGAGAAAATTATCCAACTCATGATCTTGAGTTAGCTCCGGTGATTCATGCATTGAAGATGTGGAGACATTATTTTTGTGGTGTCCGTATGGATATCTATACGGATCATAAGAGCCTTCAGCATATTTTCAAGCAGAAAGAATTGAATTTACGACAACAACGATGGTTAGAGTTGTTGAAAGATTATGATGTTAACATCCTATACCATCTCGGGAAGGCGAACGTTGTGGCTGATGCTCTTAGCCGAAGATCTATGGGAAGTTTATGTGATGTCTAGCCAGAGAAAAGAGAGTTAGCTTGTGAGCTCCAGCAGTTAGCTAGCCTAGGAGTCCGGGTAATGGACTCGGGCGATATAGGAGTTACCCTTCAGAATTCAGCTGTCTTGTCACTAGTAGTTGAAGTGAGAGAGTGCCAAAACGAGGATCCCATGCTAGTTCATTATAGAAATACACTTCCTCAGAAGAAGAAGTCAACATTTGATATTTCTGGGGATGCAGTTCTCTGATGTCGAGGCAGGTTGTGTGTTCCTGATGTTGTGAGTTTACGCCATCAAATATTGAAAGAAGCCCATTGTTCCTGTCATTTTGTTCATCCCGGAGCAACAAAAATTTATCATGATCTTAAATCTATATATTGGTGGAATGGAATGAAGAAAGACATAGCGGAATTCATAGCCCAATGTCCTAACTGTCAGCAAGTGAAGATTGAGCATCAAAAGCCAGGTGGATTGTTACAAGCTATGAAAATTCCAACTTGGAAATGGGAAGTGATTAATATGGATTTCATTGCAGGCTTACCTTGTTCTAGGCATAAATATGATTCTATATGGGTAATTGTGGATAGACTTATGAAGTCAGCTCATTTCCTACCAGTCAGAACTATATATGTAGCCGAAGATTATGCAAGGCTTTATGTCAAAAAGATAGTGTGACTCCATGGTGTTCCAGTATCTATTATTTCCAATAGAAGGACACAGTTTACTGCAAATTTCTAGAAGTCTTTTCAAGAAGGTTTGGGGACTCAAGTAAGTCTTAGTACAACATTTCATCCACAGACTGATGGGCAAGCTGAGCGTACCATCCAAACCCTTGAGGATATGCTACAGGCATGTGTATTGGATTTGGGAGGTAGTTGGGATGATCACTTACCGCTTATTGAATTTTCTTATAACAACAGTTATCATTCTAGCATCCAAATGGCACTATATGAGGCTTTGTATGGGCGCAAGTGCAGATCGCCAATTTGGTGGTTTGAAGTAAGGGAGACTAAATTGATAGGGCCAGACTTGGTCCAGCAAGCTATAGAGAAAGTCAAGCTTATGCAGGACCGGTTATTAACAGCTCAGAGTAGTCAGAAATCCTATGCAGATAATTGTCAACGGGACTTAGAGTTCCAAGTGAAAGATTGGGTATTCTTGAAGGTGTCACCAATAAAGGGCGTCATCAGATTTGGCAAAAAGGGAAAGCTTAGTCCTTGGTATATTGGACCTTATGAGATTGTACACAAGGTAGGCCAAGTGGCTTATCAATTAGATCTACCTTCGGATTTGGAGTGAGTCCATCCGGTTTTTCATATATCGATGCTTCGTAAGTGCATTGGAGATCCTTCTAGAATTGTACCGGTAGATGATGTTCAAGTCACTGAGCAATTATCCTACGAAGAAGTTTCCATTGCCATTCTAGATAGGCAAGTACGGAGACTTAGAACCAAAGATGTAGTTTTTGTTAAAGTCCTATGGAAAAATAATAATAGAGAGGAAATGACTTGGGAAGCAGAAGAAGACATGAAGTTCAGGTACCCGCATTTATTTCTACCTCCAGAGGAGACTCCGGCAGAGACGCCATTGTGCTTAGGTATGTAATGCTTTCCTTGATGCTTTCTTCGTCGTGTGTGGCCATGGTTGTTGATGTTATTGTTGTAGCCCTGTGAGGCAATATATTTTGGGTTCTTTGTGACAAGATGGTAGTGGCATATTACAGGGGAAACTTCACGGAATTTTTTTTGTAGAATCCCTAAAAGTCTAACATTCAAGGACAAATGTTTCTAAGGGGGGAAGAATGTTACACCTCTGAGATTTCTGATTGTTGCATTGTGAGTAGAACAATGCTAGCTTAAGGTGAATATGAAGTCCTTACGGGATTAATAAGAGTATTAGATAGCTTAAAGTGCAAACCATAAGATTTTGAAGTCATATGAATATGTGAAACTAATTTCGTTGAAGGAAGTGAAATGTAAGTCATGTTTGGAAAGGTTTTCGCTATAATTGAGCTAATGTTTATTTAGTAATGTCTTGAGGAGGGGCTATGGGGCCTCTTGTATGCCTAATGAAGTGTTATGTAAGTGTTAATAAGGTTCCATAAGGATTGGAGGTTGAACGAATCGACGAGAGCAAGTTCGGAAAAAAATGGGTTATACGACCACTTATACGGCCCGTATAACTTTATACGGTCCTTATAATGGTCCGTGTAACATTCCAGAGGAGGGTCAATCCCAGGTGGGATTATACGACCACTTATATGGACCGTATAAAGTTATACGGACCGTATAAGTGTCTGTATAACTTGGTCGGGCAGCATTGTTCTTTTGATATAAATAGATGACCCTTGTTCTTATTTTTCATTTTTCCACTTCTCCCAAACCCTTGAGAGCTCTAGAACCTTCTCATACATATATTGGACTAAACCCAAGAGAAATCAAAGATCAAGAGGAAAGAATCAAGATATCCATGTGTTGGAAGACTCAATAGGGTTAGTAGACTTCAAGAATTTCTTTGGTATTGAAGCTAGGGTTTTCATACAAGTTGGTAACTTGATCCAAAGCCCATTCCTATGAGATAAAAGGTTAGTTTTCATGTCTATTTCATGTTTTTAAGCATGTTGGTTGTTGAATGACTTGGGTGAGGGAAGAAAGTAGAAAATAGAGCTCAAATGTAGAATTTATGATATTTTGAGTAGTAAACTAACTTGAGTCATGATTTTTAGTATGCTATGGATATAATCTTGTTATGAAGGGTGTTAATGATGACAAGGAAGTGTTGTATAAAATTGTGCAAAGGGTTGGTGTGAAGTTGTTGGTATAAGTTGAATATGAGAATGAATATTGAGACTTAATGGAATATTACCACTTGATTGTGATATTGTGGATGCTATTATGGTTGTTTGGGGATGGTTTTGCGATATGGTGGAAGTCGATGAAATAGGGGAGATGCTACCCAATTTTTGTTAGCTCATGAGTTGTTCTAGTTTGAATTCAAGAATGTCTTTAAGACTTAAGCATGGTATGAATCCTTTTAAATGTAGATTTCTCATGCCTTGGTGATGAACGTTAGGTAGTTAAGAAGACAAAGAGGTATGTAAGGCTAACCCTTCTTTCCTTAAGGCATCATTCCATTGTGTATACCTTCACGTGAATTCCATAATGTCTTCTATGATGGCTTCGATTCCTAGAATCACCAAAGCTCATAGTTCTTGATGTTCTCATGGTACTATTGGTTCTATCCCATGATAGCTGATCCTCTAATGAAAGATGTAGCGATAGTGAGGATTATGATGATGATGTTGATGATATTTATGCACTCCTATATATATATATATATGACTATTAAGTGACACCGAGCTTATATGGCCAGGTATGATATCTATTACGCGCACACCACCGCAGTTGGGTACGGATGACACTGAGCCTTGGTAGGGCCAGGTATGTATAACACCGAGCCTTGTCATGGCCGGGTGTGTGAGACAACGAACCTCTATGGTCAGGTATGATACTACTATATATATAAATGTATGAAATGGAAGGTTTCCATTAGAAAAAGGGTAAGCAAATATGATGAACGTTGCTAAAGGTATAAATGGCTCTATCATCCCATGACTCTTCTTTCTTATGTTATCAATCATGCTTCTATTATGTTATTGATTATGCCTTACATACTCAGTACATTATCCGTACTGACGTCCTTTTGTTTGTGGATGCTGTGTCATGCCGCGGGGAGGACGGAGATAGACTTGATCCTTAGGCTGCATATCCAATGATTGCTTAGAGGAGCTCCATTTGATCGGAATTTCGGTACTGTTGGTACTATTCTTTTGTGTATATACATATGGGCATGGCGGGGCCCGTCCGTCCTTATGATGATGTTTCCTACTCTTCTTAGAGGGTCGTAGGCACGATCATGGACAGATAGACGTCTTTTTGCCTTGTCGGCTCATATTTTTGGTATATTATTTTGTTAGCCTCGTCGGCTTGTGTCTATGTATATGGGCGTAGTTGTTAACGTTGGTATAAAAGTGTTTTAGCCACTGGAAATGGTATTATTGCGGCATAGAGTTTGTTGATAAGCCATGTGGCTCACCTAGATATGAATGTGAATGTACGACGACAGGTGCCCGGGTGGGTTAGCTCCGGATGCCCGTCATAGCCCTCCGGTTGGGTCGTGACATTATAGGACTTTCCCTGGAACACGTTCACTTACCTTTTCATCCACCTGGTTCGTCTGCCTCTGAATCTTTGCACTGTCTGAGGTGGAACATGCTCTTATACCTATTTCATCATCCCTTTCACGTTCATACTTCTGACTTCTTCTTGAGTCTTCTTTTTATATGGATGATGGAACATGTTGACATAATTGTTTCATTGATCATATGTAGCTCTGTGTTTGTCTTCTTCATATGCATTTATTCATTGCTAGAATAAATCATGTCTTCTACCTTGACTCACCCTTTGACTTCTGATTTTGTTCTTGTTCTGTGATGGAACATGTTTGCAGACCTGGTTCTTCAGTTAACCTAATTCACATGCTTTGTCTGCAAACTCTTTAGTTGAATAATTTCTTCCTTCCGAACATTGTCTTCTGCATTGAGTCACTTCACTTCTGCTAATAGGTCATTTATCTACTGCACCTGACGATCTTTTACCATTCCTCTACTGTACTCGATGACGCCTTTGTGTAGAATATGTTTTGTACACTTGTTCTATCTCTTCATTGAACTACTTCTTCCACTGAGTCGTCTGATCTCTTCATCCTCTCTCCCTTTGCTGCCTTGTTCTGTTGTTATGTTCATAAATCCTTTCATGATATATACTGAACATCTATGTGACCATTCTACTTCATTCTCTCCTCTTAGACTATGCATGTATGTATCTGGTACATGTATTTTGACCTGTTCCAGTAACATGTGCACTGATAATTGCATCTGCTTTGCTCCGTATCTCTGTGTCTTTTTTCTTTATATCACATATTTGTACCATTTGTGTTCATGTTCCTGTATTTGTCTCTGCTGCTGTGTAATGGAACATGTTTATGGACCTGTTCCAACAATCATATCTCTTTCTCATAGTTCATTACATCATTGCTTTGTACTCTAAACTTTTGTTAGGTCAACTCTTATCATTCCTCTTTCATCATCATGGACACTTATCTTTGCATTCATTTCATTTCCTTAGTTCAGTTAGTGTCTGATGTGTCTGTGTGTCTGGTTCATATCTTTGCTCTTCTCTGAAGTCTCTTTGCTCTGTCAGCAGATTTACTAGATCTAAGTCTTTACTTTTATCAATCATCAAGACTTAATATATGGATTTATGCCAACATGAGATATGGTTTTGGATATGTTATTATTGTTGTTTTCTTTTGTTGTTGAGCTTTTGGATGGGTAGGAATTAGGGGAGATACTGGCCAAATCCTTATTGAAATAAGCTTATCACTCGATATACGTTGTATATTAGCATCTCCTAAGTATAACGAACGTGTTTCCGTTATTATAGGTTAGAGGGCTATACGAGTACGTTGTGCGGATTAACACTTGATAAGAGGTATTGTCACGACCCAACCCCGTAGGCCGTGACTAGTGCCCGAGCGGGGCACTCGTACACATCTACTAACTATAATCGGCCCACAGCAAACATACTGAGAACTTATACATACAGAAAGGCACGGTGTCGCGTATACATATATACATGTCGTACATAAGCTTGGGAACGTTCAAACACAAGTCACATAAACACAACTGTACAGTAGCTACCCACAAGCCACACATATGTCTACAGACCTCTAAGAATAATAACAGAATCATATGACGGGACAGGGCCCCGCCGTACCCCTGAATAGGCATACATATATACAATAAAAGAGTCTGTACCAAAATATGGGCTCCGGAACAAGGGAGCACTCCAAGACAAATTTGAATAGGAATCCTAAGCCGGCGGATCACCAAATCGTGTATCCGTACCGGGCATGAAACGCGACCCCGAAGAAAAGGGGTTAGTACGAAATATGTACTGAGCATGTAAAGCATGGAATACAGTAAACAGGATCAAACTGAAATAAGGAGTATAGGAAATTAGTACGATAACCAGAAAACCATAAAGCTTGTCTGTGAAACGTAAATCATGCATGACCATAACTTACCCAGCCCATTACGAGACTGAGCGACATAAGAAAATAATCATCATGTACATATGCATGCATAGCGTGTCCCGGCCCTCTAGTGAGGGACTCGGTAAGTAAAATCATCATATACATGTACATATAGCGTGTCCAGGCCCATTAGTGAGGGACTCGGTGAATGAAGTCATCATATGCCATCCTGGCCACCATCCCCATATCACCACATCATCATATACATATATATAGCATGTCCCGTCCCTCTAGTGAGGGACTCGGTGAACAATGCAGTGGAATGTGCACGAATGCGTGTCCTGGACCGGGACTCAGTGAAAGACATTTTGAGCTTTGCACGAGCAGAGTAGTGAGAAACCATATGTACATAAATCATCTTTAAGACTCGATAGATAAGTAAACAAATCAACGCTCGAATATCAAACGGTAGTCATGAGAAACCAATGCTCAAGTATCAACGATGGTCATATTAAGCTCTTTCAGAAAATCGTTAGGACTATACCAAGGAAAATCTCGGGGACCACGGATATGCATCAAACCAATCCGGGCCCGCCCATGAAAGTTAAAGTCATTATACGTTATAGAATCATTTACGAGCATATCAAAGCAATCGGTTTCGTACTATGAAAGTTAGGGACATTTTCAACATAAAATCCTTTTGGAGCAAAACTCTTTATACCACATTTGAATGCAATCATACAAAAGACATAAGGACCATAGTTCTACCATATTAAGAATGTCAACATTAAGAGATGGATAAGAATCGTAAACACGCTCGGATCATAAGAATAGAGTTACCCCGAGGATCGTGTCATAGCTTACTTATACTAAGACATGCCAAAAGAAAGAGAGGTTAAGCTTTACATTCCTCGTCCGCTTCCTAAGCTAATCCAAACTTAATTCTCGGGTCTCCCAAGATCTACAATAACATCATTAGATACTAACATTGGTTGTAGGCACTTAGGAATTCATTCCCAAGCTATCACTTTTTCTACAGAAATTTAGAAAGATTTCCATAAATTCAACAACCCCGAGAATTCAACTCGGCTAAATCTTCAACAACAATACCAACAATCATATTAACAACATCAACAACCAATTCAAAATACATTCTAATGTTAGTAACTCTTTTCTACATACTTGACAACATTCCACTTATATTCAATCCAACTACATACATTCAAGCCAATGTCAACGCTCACATATCTAAGTACTAATCCGAAACCATTCAAACAAGATTCAAGAACATTTCAAACAATCCGCACAATATTTCAAACAACCCAAACAAAACACCATCTCACCCGAAACCACCCCAAACCCGAGAACAACAACAATACATTCTCTTCCTTCCAATTTCATAAACTACACCGACAATCCACACTTTTACAACATTATTCTCATAAATACAAGAAACTACATACAGTTCACGTTGGCCTCTAAAACAGCCCACCACAACAATTACAACTTGACTTGAATCATTAAACTTTCATTTTCATCATACATTCCACAACAACAACAACCAAAAATACTAAATAAAATTAGTTCAACATGCCTATACCAAATCAGCCCATATTCGGCCACAACATCCACATATAAATTCCATAATTTTCATCCATTTCTACACACTACAACAACACCCAAACACGCTAAATACAATTAATTCATCACTCCTACACCACACAACATATACACGGCCACAACACCACACACACGGCTACAACATCAACACCATACTTTCATGAATTTCATTCATTTCCACATACTATAACATGTACAAACCATCCATAACATATGAAAAATAAGATTGAACCTTACCTTTTCCACTTAGTTCTTCAACTTGGCTAAGGTTGGTGCTTGAACTAATAATTGTTCTTCTTTACTCCAACAACCACTCCATGTTGTTATACACCTTCTAAGGAGTTGAAATGCTTGAGGATTTTTTTTTTTTTTTTTATCAAGTTTTCCAAGGTTCTTGCTTGGTGAACTATGGCCGAATGGCCCTATTTTTTCTTTCTCCAAGTTTCTTGAATTTTCTAAGGGGTGAAGATGATGAAAATGGTTAATTTGTCATCTTCCATTACATATATAATTCATCCATGTGGCCTATGGCCCACTTCCCTTTGACGGCCACTTGGCCATTTTATTTCATGAAATTTAACTTTCCAAAATTAACTTTTAACCCCAAATTTTCCTTAATATCCCATGCCAATAAAATCATAAGCAACTTATGCCTTAAAACAAGATCGAAGGTTAAAAGTCTCTACCTCGTACCCCGTAATAGTCTTGTCCTCAACTTACCACAATTAGCTCGGATTATCCCAATGTACAAAGTACGGGATATAACATCCTTCTCCCTTTAGAAAATTCGTCCTCAAATGTTCAACTAGTCTCATAAGGTCTTATAAGGATCTCGGGGGGTTTCATTTATTGCCATAGCATGCAATCTCATCTACCAATCATATTTCTTCTTCATCGCCTCTTCAACTTCGCAAGTCAGCTCCTTCCTGGTATCGTTCCGCCACAGTACCTTAACAAAAGTCGCGTCTTTAGTACGCAACCTTCCTACCTTACGAACAATGTACCAAGGTCCAATATATCGCGGGTTAGACTTCTCCTTTTTGTCGGATCTCATTACACCTTTCAGGGGTAATATTTTCAAGCATACCCCTCGCCAATCTAGAATTCTAAGTGTCGACGCCGATTGTCGTCATATGATTTCTGTCATCTCTGAGCTGCTGATAGCCCGCTAGTTCTGATCATTTTGCTTAAATCATCTTATAATCCCCTTTACTCAGCTTGTAACATTCGAGGTACATTGTCTCGTGTCATTTCTTTATCTTTAATTCGAACTCTTCTATCGTCCCTTTGCTCAAATCTTGCTCTCAACTTTCCTGTCACACATTATGTTGCAATCTTTACAATTATATGAGCAGGTGCTCAATTTTGGGCCAAGAAATACCTTAGCGCGGCTTCACTAATTCTTGTGTTTTACTTGCCTTCGCCTCTCTTATCTCACAACCGGTATCGGAATAGGTCTTTGATTCAACCATAGCCATATCCTGCTTGTCCTCAATACCAATTCTACCTCAATAATTCAGCTTAAACCATCTTTACATCTTTTCTTAATGCACCCAAGATCTCGTAACCATATTGTTATTACTGAATCCGAACTTTTCTCATTAAGCATTTACTTGGGCTCATCCCTAGCATATAAGCATTCATAGGTAACATAACTACTCTTGTATGGCTTATATAAAGTATATTCCATCTTGGTTATAGCCTTCCCTTTTCCTGGTTCACTCTGCTCCACATATTCCTTCCGTCCTAACATTCGCTTGCACCCTATCCTATCGTACTCTTTTCCCTTCCTTTATTCATTCCTTTGATGCTCTCATTTCTTCTTGTGTAGGAGGTCTTCTATTCTTCTCCCTTACTACTCATAGGACGCAGTATCATTAGCAAACAACCCTATTTCCCACATCTTAGCTTTTAATCCAGCACAGCAGTGTTACCTTTTACAATGTCTATGTAAGTTACTCATTATTGTTCTCTTGTCGTTTTCCCCTTAAGCCTTCACTTTCTAATGTCATATCATTCAAGATCTCTACAACTAATTCTCAGCACTATCTCAACTACCATCCTAGCTTCTACCCCTTTCGTTTTGGATCTTACTAACTTGTCTCGCAAGGAATCCTACACGTAGCCCGAGCATCCGTATTAAATATATTGTAGCGTCGATTGTCTCCATCTTGCACTTGCATCTCTACTTCCGCTTCCCCCTTTAAAGGTGTACTCATACTATTGCTCAATTATACTTTGCCCTATGTCCGCATTTTCCAACCTCCTCGGCACTTTTATTCCGACATTCGCATCCCTCACTATTCATCTACCCACTTTCTTCCCTTTCGTATGTCATTGTGTTAGTACTTCCCAAGCTTATCCTATAGCGCAGCAAGATCGCCCTTGCCTTGTGACATTTGTGCCATTTATTTTTCTTTTTCACTTGAACTTCATTACCCTGTCCGATTAGCGCCTTCCATATACCGCCACATTGGTTGCCGGAATACACATATCCGCTGATATAGCCATGTACGGGATATCATATGCATACCTATATAGACATAATTACTACTACCTTGCTTACAAAATATTTCCAAATGCTATTCAAACTCACCCTAATTCTACAGCTGTGATGCACCTTTCTTTCTCTTCACCGGTCTAGTCCGCTCGGCCTCACGTGACCTCTAAGGTTTCCGCCACTCTGTATATTCTAATTTCCTTAAGCTTCTCTAGCCTTCCCATTTGGCTCTCCCTGTATCGACTTTATAGGATTTTTAGTAAAACTTCCCGTGGGTCACTCATCCACGAAATTTCTCTCACTCAAAGACGCTTAACCTCGGAACTCCGAGGAAATACGATGCTTTAATACTAGTATGATAGCGTCCACCTCACCGCATGACCTTCACCACATAATCTGGAGTAAATTGAAGTCTTAACAGATTTTCGAACGCTCTCATAAAACAATTACTATTTTAGCCCTCTTCCAATCCTAAATATTCACTTTTCACCTACGGATGTGACTACTTTCCATCCTAGACTTCCAGATCCGCAATGGTAGTGAACACACCTTAATCGCCGTGACTTATAAATACTTAGCTATCGACTTTTGGGTTTCTGCTTACCGCTACTAAGTAACAATCGTACAGCAAACACACATATGTAAAAATATTCCAATAAGGACTCATATACCTGTACCCGCATTTGGTGACGCCTCCTACTCTTGTCTACTAGCCAAAGCATAGATGCGGTTCGGAGGACCGCTAGGACTGGAAACTCTGCCACGACCTCTATCGCGACTCGGCCGGTGTCGGCATACCGCTTGTCGGCGCGCATGGCTACGAGAAGAAGACGAACCGACACCGACCCGAGGGTCGAGGCTGTATCACGTCCCGGGCTACCCCCATACGGACACTCCCTCGATGATATGGCCTTGGCATGCCACAAGCAAAAACAAGCACACGTAACATAACGGCACCCCCACGGGCGCTGCCGCACCGAGGTACCGAGGCATAGATAGCCTCGTCGGCTCACCTCTGCCGACCGCGAACCGGAGCCGGGAGCTACGATCGGCTCCGAATACCCCGTGTCACAAATCTTCCTGCCCGGGCAGCTGGGTGCACTCCGTCTTTGGCGGGGAAGGATACCCCCGTGTCACCGAGACCCCCGCCTCGGAACTCCCCCGAATAACCAGTCGATCTAGCCCTCTTGGGCTGGCTCCTGTCACGATCTCCGTCGGGCTGACGCCCTCTATGTCGATCCTCCATCCCCTGGGCATACGCCTGCACCCGAGCAATGTCCATACCGGGCTAGGAAGCCATCACCAGACAGCTATCAATCAAGTAACGATCCAGCCCCATCAATATCGATGCATCCTGTCAGTCATATCCGCTACAATAGCGGGGGCATATCTGGCCAATGAATCAAGCTCTAGACTATACTCTCGAACCCTCGTCGATTGCCTCGGTCGTAGGAACCGTCCACTACGGCTCGCCGCATCTCCGGGAGGCAGGAAGTGGCCAGAAAGGCCTCCGTGAACTCATCCCACACATTTTGGAGGAGCACCCCGCCCCCAGACAACTCGGGACTCGTACCAATTAGCGGCTACATCATGCAACCGATATGAAGCCAACTCACCGACTCGATCTCTGCCTTAATGAACCACAACGTACGCGCATCTGTCTAATAAACTCTCGGGGGATCCTCCGCGCTTTGACCCGAAGAACTGCGGAGGATTACAAGTCGGAAAATCACTTGCCCTCAAACTATCATGTCTCCTTCCCCCGATCACCTCTCAATCCGTGCCCGCGAGCCTGCCCCGCCACCAATCTAGTCAGCAACTGGACCGCATCTCTCATAGCCCTATCCTCCGCCCCAGGCTGAGGAGCTGGAGGCTCGGGCATGGGAACCCCGGAAGCTGGCGGTGGAGCCGCCCCCGATGCGGATTCGCTCTTGCCAATGCTCCTCCCCGGTAGTAGCGGTGTAGCGAGAGCTCGTTGACGGAGCACAACCTCGAAAGCCGAGCACGGGCCCTGGCCACTCTCCCGGGCACACAGCTAGTCTCCCATTCTTGTCGACTTGCCCCTTCCGGGCCGTCGCTCTCTGCGAGGCATCACCGAAAACATAACAAGTCGTTAGGGAGGGATCATCCGATAAGACGGCTATCGCACGATCTAGGATCGAAGGAAAGATAACATCCTAAATGTCTTCGTAGCCTCTTGTTTATAGATGTGGTGCACAACACACCGACAAAGGACCTTTCTACTAGACACGGTTCGTAGACATTCCGAGGACGAACCGCTCGATACCACTTGCCACGACCAACCCCGTAGCCGTGACTAGTGCCCGGGGCACTCGTACACATCTACTAACTATAATCGGCCCACGGCAAACATCACCGAGAACTTATACATACGAAAGGCACGGCGTCGCGTATACATATATACATGTCGTACATAAGCTCGGGAACGTTCAAACACAAGTCACGTAAACACAACCGTACGTAGCTACCCACAACCCACACGTCTGTACATCTAAGAATAATAACGAATCATATGACGGGACAGTCCCCGCCGTACTCCCCGAATAGGCATACATATATACAATAAAGAGTACGTACCAAAATATGGGCTCGGAACAAGGAGCACTCCAAGATAAGCCGAATTGGAATCCTAAGCCGGCGGATCACCAAATCGTGTATCCGTACTGCGGGCATGAAACGCAGCCCCCGAAGAAAGGGGGCACGGAATATGTCTCGAGCATGTAAAGCATGGAATACGATATGTGATCAAATTTGAAATAAAATTATCGGAAATTAGTACGATAACGAGAGTAAACCATAAAGCTTGTCTCCGTGAAAGTAAATCATGCATGACCATAACTTACCCAGCCCATTACGAGACTGAGCGACATAAGAAAATAATCATCATGTACATATGCACGCATAGCGTGTCCCGGCCTTCTAGTGAGGGACTCGGTAAGTAAAATCATCATATACATGTACATATAGCGTGTCCCGGCCCTCTAGTGAGGGACTCGGTGAATGAAATCATCATATGCCATCCTGGCCACCATCCCCATATCATCACATCATCATATACATATTGTCACGACCCGACCTACGGGCGCGCCGGCATCCGGCCAACCACCGAACACCACTCGCCCTAGTACCCACGTATGCTCTTATTCATAACATTTGCTTGAAACTTTGAAAGTATGTCATCATTTGAAACATTTTTTACTTTTATAATCATGTGCTCATCATTTTGTCAAAATAATATAAATATACACATACATACATATACGAAACCGTGTAAGACATAAGACCCACACATGAGTATCTACGAGCCTCTCTTGGAATACTAGACACAGACGGGACGGGACCGTCATGCCCAAAACATGAATATAGACAAGTATACACCAAAAGAATAATCGGTAGCACCTCCGGATGATGGAGTGCTCACAACGCCTACAAGCTCCTAAGGATCGGCACCGTCGCCCCCTGCACCGCGGGCATGAACCGACGTCCAAGGAAAGGACGTCGATACGGGCATTGTACTGAGTATGTAAGGCAGAAATGAAATAAACATAATCTGGAAGATCATAAATCATGAGATGAGGGTATAGCCTGTATACTCTTTACATAGGAACCGGTTTCATGTACATACATTATATATAATACATCACATACATTATCATAACATGCAAGCATCGTCGCATCAATCATGCATCATCACATCGTCACCCGCGTTCGGTGGTAACCATCCCGTCAACCCACTTCAGTGGTGACATGTCCGCCCTTTTCTCGGTGCGGTTGAATCATAGCAGCCCGCCGTAGCGGTGACATGTCCGCAAATTAGGCGCGGTGGAATTATATTATCACACCTACCATGCAATTCATATACTTGTCATCATTAACATTCTTTCGCTTTGGA
>NW_026727757.1:0-30311 GCF_029784015.1 Lycium ferocissimum
AATAAAGCAATCAATAAGGATTTTGTTGTGGGTTTACACTTGTTCTCGGCGTAAATACGACTCTATTTGGGTGATTGTAGACGGTGCTCACGAAATCGAAGACATTTTCCCACGGTCGGATCTATATACTCGAGCAGAGACTATGCCGTATTATATCTCAAGGAGATAGTGCGACCCATGGCATCCCGGTGTCTATCATTAACTTGGAGAGGAGCACGTTACGGCTAGATTCTAGAAGTCCTTTCCAAGAAGGATTGGGCACTCAAGTGAAACTTAGTAATCGCATTCCACCCGCGGTCGATGGGACAAGCCGAACGCACCATTCAAACTTTAGAGGATATGTTGCGGGCCTGTGTATTGGACTTTGGAGGTAACTGGGAAGATCATTTACCACTTATTGAATCTGTATATAATAACAGTTACCATGCCAGTTGTCACGACCCAACTAGGGGCCGCGACGAGTACCTGATACTTGTACGGCACCGTCATATGTCTTGTTCTTGTTACTAAGTGGGCCGTATGAACAACGGCATTTTTTTTTCCATAACATCGCCGATAATAGCATACATATACACGAGTAGTAGCAATCCATCGTACCGACATATCACACGGCGACAAAGACAACTAGGTCATGGAACATCGACCGTACATATCCGTACGAGCCTCACGAGAATACATGTAATTACAAGTGGGCCGACTTTGTCAATCCAAACATATACACAAAAAGTAGTACCCGAACAAGAGCTCGGAACAAGCCGGAGCGCCTCTCAATGCATAGGCGAAAAGCTCCACAGGGGTCGAACCCGTCACTTTGTCACCGTGGCATGAGACGCACCCCGAAAAAAGGTCGCACGAACGAGTGTACCGAGTATGTAAGCCATAGAAATAATACAATGAAGCATATAACATGTGAGCAATAACAACTTTGTGGGACCAAAGATCATGTAACGAGATAAAAGGATAATACGTACTGTAAGTGCCTCTCGTGCGGATGTCATGCTTGCTTATTATATTTTTTCAAAAACATTTCTTGTCATATACATGTGAAAATAAAACAATTCATATCGTCGAAATACGTCGGCTCCCACTACGTGTCCCGCGTCCGGACGGATTACGGTGACCCTGTGTGATGCGTCCTATAGCGCAACATGTATCCATTCCCCCAAAATTTCCCCATTTTCATATACATATCATATACGTATCTATGTACATACCATATAAGCGATGCATAAGAACCCAAAGAAAGTCATGTGTCTATCGGAGTGACGTAAGGTCGGTAGCCTCCGATTACCTTATGAAATAATCACGGTCGGCTTCGTCCCACCTTGAAGGAACAACCATTATAAGGCGAGACCATCAATGAATAGCAACACCACGAGAAAAACATAAAATAAGATTATAAAGTTTCTATGAATGAAGTAACGGAAACCGATATGCACGTAAATCGAGACTCAAGTGACGAACATAAAAACATGGTCATTATGTCCCATTGGGTCATCACGAAGATTTCAAGAAACTCTTATAAGTGGCGTCTTGAAGCCTAAAGTACGTAATATGTGTTTACCACCTCCTTTGACCGAGGTGGGCCCACTATCCCCGAGTTTTTTGGTATTATTCCGATTGACTTGTTTTTGGGTAAAAACTCAAAGGAAATTCTTGGCTACTTTCTCTAACTACTATATGACAGTCGTTTTAATTATTTTATTGAATGTCGTAATATGTTTGAAATATGAAAACGATTTCAGAAAGATTATTTGACACAAACCGTTCCGACATCCGAAAGACATACACTATGATTGCCGCTCAATTTCTTTTATATGATTCGTCATCCGAATTATGCCATCGAATTCTCGTAAATGTCTTATATTTTCATATGCACAAATAATCCCGAGAAGTTTTAATTTGATACAATTCCCCGCGGCGTCCGAAAGGTACGTGCTATGATTATCGTCCGATTTCTTGTCCTAAATGACCCGCTCGGATTACTCGTCGAGTCTTGTAAATATTTTATGATGCATAAGTTTCTCACTACTCCACTCGTGGATGCCTCAATGCTTCCTTCACCGAGCCGGGCCGGGATATGTTATCAAGCGTTTTCCATCGCATTGTTCGCCGTGCCTCGGTGTGAGGGGGCGGTATACATGTACATGGGTTGTGGAGTATCTTGTGCCATGTACACTTTGATATGATATGATATGATATGGCCATCTGATATGCTATGATATGTGCACATTCTGATATGTTCCGATATGTTGTGGCGCCAGTGTCGGGGGCGACCACTTTCTATTTACCGAGTCCCATAATGGGGCCGGCTATGGCATATTTTTCGTTATGCATTTGCCTATGTTTTATGAGTAAGCATTTCTGATACTCCGGCCATTGCATTTATGTTCGCATCCTCTCGTTCGTTATGATTTCGTTTATCGTATTTTATGCTTTACATACTCGGTACATATTCCGCACCGACCCCCGTTCTTCGGGGGCCGCGTTTCATGCCGCGCGCAGGTACACCCAGATGACTAGAAGACAGTATAGAAGATGTTCCAGCGGCATTGGCAAGCTCCTTTTTGCTCCTGGAGTGCTGCCGAGTCAAAGTGTGTATGCTATATGTTCTGGTTATCTGTTAGAGACTTTGCAGACAGAGTCGTGGGTTCGGAATGTCAGTTTTGTATCCGGCTCCATCAGCCGATATGTCGTTCTGTATTATGTAATAAATTCCATGTATTTTAGATTCTGTTTGATTTGAAAATTACAAAAAAAGAGTATGTCCCGAAAACCATTCCCGAAATTGTCATTTGTGTTTGATTACGAGTCTCAGGAGTCACGTCTGTAATAAGAGTCCGCGGGTTCGCTCGGCTCCGAGCACGGGGTCGGGTGCCCATCACACCCTAGTAAAATCAGGGTGTGACAAAGTGGTATCAGAGCAGGTCTGTCCTAGGGGTTGTCTGCAAAGTCGTGTCCAGTAGAGTCCTGTTTATGGTGTGAAGCGCGCCACATCTATAAACAGGAGGCTACGGGGCATCTAGGAATTGTTGACCTTCTTTCTGTCTTAGATCGTGCGATAGAGCTAAGTCATAGGAGGATGAAATTCCCATACGCGGGCCTTACATATGATGGAAGAAAAGTAAGTAATGACATGAAAGCTACAGAGAGGAATTTTGATATATTTGTTTCACTACGGAAACTGAAAGCTTGGGATGGTTGGAATGCGCCATATAACCGCATGATCTGTGAGGTATCGTCGACATCTGCTGTGTGCAGAGTTGGAATATTAAGAATGGTAAAAGAGATTTTGCTGAAATTGCTAATTAGGATAATTCGTCAGATACGTCAAAAAGGGGGAAAAGAAAATATTGTAAGTAGATAATAAATGAGATGCGCTATTCAGAAGAGTTATGGATTGGGGTATGGCGTGAAAAATGATTATAGGAAAGACGGTTAACAGTCTGAAAGATCGAGACGAATAACATTCGATGTTTAGTAGCAGCAAAGTCTGTTGGCGGATTTAGAGACAACCGACAATCGATTTTGCGGAAAATTATTATGTAGGAATGGTGCGTGGAGATCTAAACAGGACAATACCTGAAGTACCTACCAGTGATAATGACGAAGGTATATCTGTTATTATTGGGAATCTGGGAGTTTAGGACGAAAGATGAATATTGTGGAATAAGAAGGGTAAAACAGTAATTATGGAAAGAGGGACGTGTTATGGAAAAGTTTCGAAATCTGTAGGATTTCAACTTGCTCCAAATAATGTAATAAAGGTCGTGTGATAGAGCGGACACGATTATACTGGCATTAGAGCATTATATTGCACCCGAGTTTCAAGGTTAAGCGTCTTTACGACCGAAGCAATTCGGGATGGGTGACCCACGGGAAGTGCATTAAGGGTTCCATAAATGTAGATGTATAAGATGAATGAGAAATCAGGATAACCTAAAGGAAATTAGAATATGTGGAATAGTTAGAAAGCTTAATAAGGATGGCCACGAAGATAAGTAAAGCCTAATGACGACGTGGCCAAAAACAGGACACGATTTATGTGACTAGAATACACGGATAAAGTGTGAACATAAAAGTGAGCTACTGAATGTATGAAAGAGACTTACCACGTTCTGTAGGGAAAAGCGTGGAATTAAGATTATATGTTGACGGGAATAATAATAAGGAGAATAAGGAAAGGAAGAGTAATATGTTATGTTGGACTAAGTTTTAAGGAACACCTCCCACGCCATCTGTAAAGGGGCATTATTTTATTTGGGAAAAATCTTGCCTTGAAAAAGCGTGTATGAACGGCGAATTCGCAATTCATCTAAATGGGCTAGAATATGTTCCAACCATATTGTACTTTAGAAGGAGGCCCAAATTGACGGGCAATAATGCCCTGTAACCGAATGCGACTATGATGAAAGAATGTAAAGCATACGAGTAAGTAATTGTGATCTAAATAGTTCATTCAGAACTCAAGAGTAAATCTAAAGGTAAATCGTGCGAACCAAGTACTAGGATGCCCTGCGGCGCTTGCCAGGCTCTAGTTCCTTCTGATGGGGATTGAAGAACGTCTTTTGATAACAACTTATTAAATTGTGATCAACGAATTCGGAAAGGAATTCGTGGAAAAGGAAAAAAAAAGAAGAAGAAGACATGGACGAAAGGAATGAAAAGAGTACCAAAGAAAGCACTCAAAATGGGCATAGTTAAGTGACCATGAGTCCGGGATAAATGAAAGATACATAGTTATGGACAAAGGAGGTAGTGCGACCAAAAGGTCATAAGACAAGACCACTACTAAGTTGAAGTTAACATGACTTCGGGTAATATTGTAAGTTAACCATGAGTATATGGGAGAAGTGAGAGAACATGAGGCATAAAGGAATACTGCACATTACGGGTATACGAGTCCACCTTGGAAGTAGCGAAAACCATAAGAAACAAGAATTGAGAATTGAGGATTTGCAAAACAACTAATATGTTGTAAGTTTATTGGGGAAAAATAGACGGTACCTATGGGAATAAGATGAGATTATAAAAAGGGCTTGGAATATTTATTGTCTAAATATAATGTTACGGGATGAAGAGTTTGAAACGATTAGACGCATTAACTAACTTTTGACGGGAATAAATGAAATACGATTTGGATATGTTGTTGCTACAATAACGCTATCCGAGCACTAACCCCTAATGAGAATTACTAGAATGGGGCTCGGATCAATGGTTACAATAGTGATATCGCCTGAGCACTAACCGTTAGATTAGATTTGTGCGAGGTATCGAGAGTTCTTATTGCCCCGTGAGTGTGTTAGAATTTCGTACGGGGGTAATCTATGTTATAGAAGATAGGGAGATGTGGATACGGTATGGTATGCTGAATGTATTCGGAAAGAACCATGCGAATTTGAAAACTTCGAATGGATGCATAGGATAGGATATAAATAATTAATGATACACGAACACCCTAAAGGGGGGAAGCGAATAATGGAAACGCAAGAGTAAGATGGAAATCAACCAATATTACGGCACGCTTAGTATGAACGCTTGAATTTTCTGCGAGACCCTATCTTTGAAATTAGTTAGTGAAATCTGAAATCGACGACAAACGAATAGAAGTTAAGAGGGTAATACAAAGATAGCAATATTACTCTGGATTAAAGGCCAAGATGTTAGATACAGAATTATTCGTTAATAATAGTATGATGTATAAGTGACAACGGAGAAAAATCTCTTACGGTAGGAAATAAGGAAAAATGTTAAAGGACTGAGTAGAGGAAGGGAAGGAAACCCGACAAATAGGATCAGCACATTTTGATACGAATGAGATACGTAAGATAGAATGAATCAGAAAAGGGAGAGGTTATATCTGCAATCAAATATATGGTATACGAATTATATGAGAATGGTTATGTAACTTACGAATATTTGCACGATAAGCGGACCAAGGGAGTACATGATTGATAAGAAATGTAAGGATTCAATAATAACAGTATGGTTATGATGTTTTGAGTACGATACAGAAAAATGCAGAGATGGTCTGGACTATGTTACCAAAATGAAATTGGTACTAAAAGTAAGCAGAACTTGACCAGGGTCAAATCAAAGCTTCCTCCCAATACTGATTGTAAGACAAAGGAAGAAGTCAAGGAAAAACATAAAGGTTAGTAAAGCAACGCTAAGGTGCTTCTTGGGGTAAATTGCATATTTTCACATATTCTCGTAGAGATTACAATATAATGAGCGACAGAGAAACTAAGAGCCAAAATCGCAGGAAAAGAGAAATGGAAGAGTTTGAATCAAGACAACGGCGCGACATGAGATCAATGCCTAAAATGCGACAGATTAAATTAAGGAAATTATGAAATGGTTAAACAAGATTATCAGGACTATGTAGAGTCATACCTCAAGGAGGTAGTGAGATTTTATAAAGGGTCCACATCTGTTATGTCGAACAGAGTACCTAGTATATGGTTAACCTTGGAGATCCGTCCGAAAAGAATTGAGAATACAAGTAAGTCTTAAACCAACATACGCTCTCAACCGACGGGCACGGCGGGCGTGTTATCCGGACACTAGGAGGTAAGTTGCGAGCCCGTGTCATTGTTTTTCGAGGCAGTGGAAATGAACACTCGCCACTTATTGAGGTTGGTGATAATCAAAGCATCCAGAAGACACTGTATAAGGCTCTGTATGGCTAGAGGTGTACGTCATTAACTGACTAGTTTGATAGCGACAAGGTTAAGTTACTTAGTCTGAACATAATTCATTGAGCAGTCAATAATGTGAAACTCGTTCGGGGACGGTCATTAGCGAATCAGAGCCGACAGAAGTCATATATAAGTGATCGGTATTGACGCTTAGAATTCCAGTTGGTGACTAGGTATTTCGAAAATATTGCCCGTCAAAGGTGTTATGAAATATAATCAACCGGAAAGCTTAGCCCAAGAGATGTTGGACCTTATTGGGTCATCCGTAAAGTGGGCAAGATCGCCTATGAATTAGATATACCATCTGATGTAAGAAGCGGTACATCCAGTGTCCCGCGTATCTACGCTTCGCAAACGCATTGGAGACCCTTCCAGAACTTGTCCCGTGAAGGACATCCAGATGACAGCGGAATTGTTTTATAAGGAACAGTCTAAACTCATATGGATTAGCTATATAAGGAGACTGCGTAACAAAGGGGTGATTTCCATTAAGGTACTATGGCCGAATAATGGTAAAGAAGAAGTACCCCAATTGGTTCCTATACCTACAGATAATCTGAATTCCTTATTTGATTGTGTTGATTAATGCACGAGTTATGTGTGATAACTGCAAAAAGGGAACTCCCCCAAAATATACCTATGAGTCCCTATAAGGCTAGTTTAACATTCGAGGACGAATGTTCTAAAGGGGGGAAGGATGTTATACCCCGTATTTTTCGCGTTCGGATAATTTGAGATAATTATGACAAATTAAGGACAAGATTATAATTCGACCTTGTTTGGTACATAAGTTGGTTATGACAATTTTGGATGTGGAAATATGAGGAAAGGCTAGGGGTAAAAAGGGGAAATTCACAAAGTGGCTCAAGGAAATATTGTGAAAGGCCAAGGGCAAAAATTGGAATTGGCAAATTATTTGTTCATGAAAAAAAAAAAAAAAAGAAAAAAAAAATATAAGAGGCATGTGCCATGCACATGGGTGTGTGCCATGCACATGACCCTTTAATATATGGCACATGGATGAAAAGAATTCATCATATTGCCATTTGGAAAATTCAAGAACATGAGAGAAAGAACAAAGAAAATATGAAGGAGAAAAAAAAATGGCCATTTCGGCCAAGGAGGGGAAAAAATACCCCCTTGAAATCTCGTCCCAAAAATTATTTTCTTCATGTATTCCCACTAATTCAAGGGTCCTCTACAACGTGGTGTAATTATTTCGGAAGATAGGTCGCCCGTTTCGTCGTTTTCACAACCTTAGCCAAGTGTGAATTTGAAGGAAAAAGGTAAGATTTAATCCCTTTTTATATGTTAGAAGGATTCATTTATGTTGTAATATGTAGAAATGAGTAGAATTCACAAAAAGAAGTACAAGTGTGCATGTGGCCGTGGGTGTGTGCATGGCCGAATGTGTGTGTGTGTAGGAAGATCATGATTCAATTATTTGATTAGGTGTTTGGGTTGTTGTTGTTGTGAGTTCTATCTTGAAAATGGAAGTTTGATGATTGTAGTTGTGGTTGTGGAAATGTGTAGGCCGTGTGCGTAGGTGATGTGTACGTGGGATGGAACAATGTTCATGTGGCATGTTAGTTAATATGGTTATGCATTTTACGATGAAAATGAGAGTTTAACAACTAAAAATTGACGTTGGAATGTTGTGGGCTGATTTGGAAGCTAATGCGACTATATCGTCGCTTCTTATATTTATGTATATAATGTAGATAACATGCGGATTATTAGTGTGGTTCATGACTATGGATGATAGAAACGAGTTAGTAAGGTTTTTGTTGAAAGTTAGGAGGGTTCGGGTGAAGGGTAGGTTCGGCGGAAATTGTTGGAAGATTATGTAAATGGCTTAAAACGATCTTGAATTATGTTTGGACGATCTTAAATTAGTAAATGAATATGTAAACGTTGGTATTGATTTGGAAGTGCGAAGTTAGATTGGAAGTGGTTGCACTATGTAGAAAAAGAGACTAATTATGTTAGAATGCGTTTTGAATCGACATTTGATGTTGTTGGTATTCTTTGTGGTTGTTGCTATGGATATTTTGGCCGAGTTAAATTCTCGGGGATGGGGTATGTATAGGGGAGATGCTGCCGAAATTTCTGTGGACAAGTATTGGTTTAAAGTCAAATTCCCAAACTTTATAATTGACCTTTGGTAATTGTGACCAATTGCAGATTTTGGAGGAAACGAGATTTGAGTTTGAACAATCGTTAAAAAGCCAAAAAGGTATGTAAGGCGCCACCCTTCCTTCTCTTGGCATGTCCTAGATGTAATAGGTTTGAATTCGGATCTCGGGGACGACTCTACTCTTTGGAATCTACGTCCAAATTTACTCCTTTTTCATTCAGTAGAATTGAATTAAATATTTTGTGAATAATTAGAAAAAAATTGTTTAAATATCAAGATTTTGCGCAAATTGAATCCGACTACCCTAAAACTCTTATAAGTGGCGTCATGAAGCCTAAAGTACGTAATATGTGTTTACCACCTCCTTTGACCGAGGTGGGCCCACTATTCCCGAGTTTTTTTTGGTATTATTCCGATTGACTTGTTTTTGGGTAAAAACTCAAAGGAAATTCTTGGCTACTTTCTCTAACTACTATATGACAGTCGTTTTAATTATTTTATTGAATGTCGTAATATGTTTGAAATATGAAAACGATTTCAGAAAGATTATTTGACACAAACCGTTCCGACATCCGAAAGACATACACTATGATTGCCGCTCAATTTCTTTTATATGATTCGTCATCTGAATTATGCCATCGAATTTCTGTAAATGTCTTATATTTTCATATGCACAAATAATCCCAGAAGTTTTAATTTGATACAATTCCCCCGCGGCGTCCGAAAGGTACGTGCTATGATTATCGTCGATTTCTTTCCTAAATGACTGCCGCTCGGATTACTCTCCGTCGAGTCTTTGTAAATATTTTATGATGCATAAGTTTCTCACTACTCCACTCGTGGATGCCTCAATGCTTCCTTCACCGAGCCCGGGCCAGGATATGTTATCAAGCGTTTTCCACCGCATTGTTCGCCGTGCCTCGGTGTGGGGGGGGGTGGTATATATGTACATGGGTTGTGGAGTATCTTTGTGCCATGTACACTTTTATATGATATGATATGATATGATATGGCCATCCGATATGCTATGATATGTGCACATTCGATATGTTCCGATATGTTGTGGCGCCGGTGTCGGGGGGGGGGGGCGACCACTTTCTACGTTTACCGAGTCCCATAATGGGGCCGGCTATGGCATATTTTCTATTATGCATTTGCCTATGTTTTATGAGTAAGCATTTCTGATACTCCGGCCATTGCATTTATGTTCGCATCCTCTCGTTGAGTTATGATTCTCGTTTTTATCGTATTTTATGCTTTACATACTCGGTACATATTCCGTACCGACCCCCCGTTCTTCGGGGGCCGCGTTTCATGCCGCGGTACACCCGCATGACTAGAAGACAAGATAGAAGATGTTCCGGCGGCATTGGCAAGCTCCTTTTTTGCTCCCGGAGTGCCGCCGAGTCAAAGTGTGTATGCTATATGTTCGTTATTTGTTAGAGACTTTGCGGACGAGTCGTGGGTTCAGAATGTCAGTTTTGTATCCGGCTCCATCAGCCGATATGTCGTTCTGTATTATGTAATAAATTTCATGTATTTTAGATTCTGTTTGATTTGAAAATTACAAAAAAAAGAGTATGTCCCGAAAACCATTCCCGAAATTGTCATTTGTGTTTGATTACGAGTCTCAGGAGTCACGTTTGTAATAAGAGTCCGCGGGTTCGCTCGGCTCCGAGCATGGGGTCGGGTGCCCATCACACCCTTGGTAAAATCAGGGTGTGATTGGTGGGACGGAATGAAAAAGGATATCGCGAGTATTCGTGGCTCGGTGCCCAAACTGCCGGCGGGTCAAGATGAGCACCGTTAAACCCGGTGGGCTGTTACAGGAAATGGAGATGCCGACGTGGAAGTGGGAAATAATTAATATGGACTTCATCATAAGATTGCCCCGCACTCCACGGAGGTATGATTCTATCTGGGTTATCGTTGATCGGCTGACAAAATCAGCCCATTTCCTCCCGATCCGGGACCACCTATTCGTGCCGAGGATTATGATTATATATTAAGGAGATAGTGAGGCTTCGTGGAGTTCCCGTATCTATTATCTCCGACAGAGGTTCCAGTTTGGTGCAAATTTCCGGAGATCATTTCTAGAAGGATTGGGGATATGTGAGTCTTAGTACAACATTTCATCCTCGTATGGCGACGGACAGGCCGAGCATACTATCCGTTCTAGAAGATATGTTACTTATCGTATTATCGATTTCAGAGGTAGCTGGGATGATCACTTACCGTTAATTGAATTTGCCTATAATAATAGCTACCACTCCAGCATCCAGATGGCACCGTACGAGGTTTTATATGGCAAGAAATGCAGGTCGCCAATTGGCTGGTTCTATGTCGGCGAAACTAAATTAATTGGTCCAGATATGATCCAGCAGGCGGTGGACAAAGTAAAGCTTATTCGGGAAAGATTATTACCAGCCCGGAGTCGACAGAAATTGTATGCGGATAATCGACGTCGGCACTTGGAGTTCGAGGTTGGTGATTGGGTATTCCTGAAGGTATCGCCTATGAAAGGTGTTATGAGATTTGGTAAGAAAGGGAAGCTCAGTCCAAGATATATTGGGCCTTATCAAGTTATTCGGAGAATAGGCAAAGTTGCCTACGAATTGGATCTGCCAGCAGATTTGGGAGCAGTGCACCCGGTATTCCATGTCTCTATGCTCCGTAAGTGCATTGGTGACCCTTCCAGAATATTCCCTGTGAATGATGTCCTGTCACGGAAGAACTATCCTATGAAGAGTGCAGCCGGTAGCTATATTGGATCGTCAGGAAAGAAGGTTGCGGAACAAGGATGTGGCCTCTGTTAAGGTGCTGTGGCGGAATAATAATCGGGAGGAAATGACCTGGGAAGCAGAGGAGCAGATGAAGAAGAAGTATCCTCATTTATTTCCGGTGCCCACAGGTAATCTAAATTCCTTACTTACCTACGTTGATTAACAAATGAATTGTATGTAATAGCTACAAAGGAACTCCCCCGAACTTGCCTACAGGACCCCATAGGACAAGTCCAACATTCGAGGACGAATGTTCTAAAGGGGGGGAGGATGTTATATCCCGTATTTTTAACAACGGGATAATCCAAGTGTAATATGACAAGTTAGGATACAAGACTATTCCGGGACAAGAAGTCGGGATTTTCTTTTAATCATGACTTTATTTTAAATAAGTGGTATATGACTTTGTTGGCATGAAAACATTAAGGAAATATTTGGGGCCAAAAAGGAATTAAGACAACTTGTGAATTATGGAAATTTAGGGGCCAAAGTGGCCGGCCACCTTAATTGTGGGCCAAGGCCACATGAATATTTTTGTTGCCAACTTAAAAAGATGACTAAGTCATCTTCCTCCTCATTCTATTTCTAGAAAAATCAAGAAAATAAGGAGAAGACAAAGAGGAGGAGCATTCGGCCATAAGGTTGCAAATTCAAGACCAAGAAATCTCTTCCAAAAAAATTGGTTCTTCTAGCAAAACAACTAATTCAAGGGTGCTCGTTAACGTGGAGGCGTTGGTTGGATCAATAAGCCATCCGTTTCTCTTATTCACCACCTTAGTTGGCGTGTGAAGTGAAGAAGAAGAGGTAAGAATTAATCTTCCTTTATGTGTTGTGAATGGTGTGGACATGTCGTAGTATGTAAACATGAATGAAATTCATGAAAACCAATGTGTTGGAGTTGAACTGTGGGCATGGAGCATGCATGGCTTGTGGCCGTGCATGTTCAATGTATTGTTGGAATGATAGCTTGAATTATATGTAACATGTTTCCTTGTTGTTGTAGTGTGTTGAATGAATGTGAATCATATATATATGTGTGTGTATTATGATGGCCGAATGTAGGCCATGTTTGTGCCAAGGATGAGCAAATGTTATTTAAGGCCTTAGTTGTTGTCGTTGTGAGTTTTACATCGCTAATGAGCCTTGGGTGATCCACGTTGATGTTGTGAAGAATGGGGGCTGTTTTGGAAGTCATTGTACGATTAATGCAAAATCTTGTACTTAGGAGAATGACATTGCTAATGCATGAATTGTTAGTGTAATCTATGAAATTGAAAGTAAGGAAGGTGAGAGGTGTTGCTCTCGGGTTTGGGGGCAATTTCGGCTAAATTGGAACAACATTTGGATTGTTTGGAAAATTGTATGAATTGCTTAAAGTGTTCTTGTATATGGTTTGAATGGGTTCGGATTAGTAATTGAACGTATGAGCGTTAATGTTAATTTGATTATATGAGGTTAGTTGAATATATTGGAATGTCCCTAAGTATGTAGCAATATGTGTTTAGTGTTGGAATGTGTTGGAATTGGAAGTTAATGTTGGAATGCATTGTGAATTGATTATTGATGTTGTAGTTTGGTTGTTTGTTGGGTTGTTGTTGAAATTGGCCGAGTTGAAATCTCGGGGTTGGTGTATTTACAGGGGAAGTGCTGCCGAAATTTCTGTAGAAATTAATGTTCGTTTGGAATTAAATGCCTAAGTGCGTGTAACTAATGTTTATATACTTGGCGTTATGTAGATCTTGAAGTTGCCAAGAGTTGAGGCTTGACTTATCTTGCGAGCGGAAGAGGTATGTAAGGCGTTACTTTTTCGTCTTTGGCATGTCTTAGTACTACTAGGCTATGCCCCGAACCTCGGGGTTATTCTACTCCAAAAATCCGAGCTTAGACGCGTACTTTATTCGATTCTAAAAACTTATCCCTTAATGTATTCAAACTAAGATTTCTTAAGTTCCAAATGATTGAAGTTTGAAAGACTTAAAAAGAATTTTGGCTACAAAAGGGGTCCCAACTTCAAACGTCCGTAACTTTTGCATACGAGCTCGGAACGCCCCAAAACATAATATGTAAGTTCATAAGGCATAACTTTCCCCTAATCCTCGTAGTAGGGCTCGGATGGGGGTCGGCACCCGTCCGTGGGGCCCGCGGCTTTTCTATGCTACCCTTAGGGAATTTTTGGGAAAACTTAACATTGCTTCCACTTTGACTTCCGCATATGGGTTTCTTATTTACTTAATGAGTGATGATTATGATTTTTATGCATATGACTGCTCACGACTCCGCTCGTGCTTATGGTTATTGCCTCGTTCACCGGATCCCGGGCCGGTTACATTTCGTGCGCGTTATGATATATTCCGGTGTGATGCTGTGTTACGGTTTCCCGAGCTCCTCGCTAGAGAGCCGGGTTCCGTTTATATTTGGTGTTATGCTGTGTATGGTGTTACGGTTGGCTATGATGTGTTACGGGGATATGTCGGGTTACGGAGATATGAAACTTTTACGGTGTGATGCTTGTGGTATGGCGCCATCGACGGGCGGGCGACCATCGTTCTAAGAGCCTATGCATGACTTATATTTTAATTACATATTTGACATTTTGCATATCATATATATTTTCTGTATTCTGTTATCGTGGTTCTGTATTTCTGCCTTACATACTCAGTACATATTCCGTACTGACCCCCCTGTCTTCGGGGAAATTTTGCGTTCATGCCCGCAGTACGGACGCTCGGCTTGGTGATCCACCCGCTTAGGACACCTATTCTCGCTTTTCGGGATTGCTCCTTCGTCCGGAGCTGATATTTTGGTATATATACTTTTCTGATGCATATGTATATATTTATTCAGGGGTACGACGGGGCCCTGTCCCGTCATATGATTTTGTTACTCTGCTTAGAGGTCTGTGGACATGTCTGTGGGTATAGCTATGTCTGTACAGTTATGTATATGTGTGATATATGTTTGGGCGATCTTACCCGCCGTGGCAGCCTTGTCGGCTATTCTGATATGATATGTACATTACGATGGCCTAGCCGGCTTTTCTGACATATGTTGACTATTTTGTGATAATCTGTTGGCCATTATACGCTAATCTGGGATCATATGCGATTGTTTATATTTATGCAAGTTAGTATGTCAATTCTGAGTGTCAGGGGAATACGAGTGTCCAATTCGGACACTAGTCACGGCCTACGGGGTTGGGTCGTGACATATGATTTCCTAGTCGGGTATGCCTTTGGAATAGAGACCCGAGCTCGAGTTTAGAGGTAGAAGGTGTCTTGCCTCGTGTACAAGGGTACCAGCAGGTATTCCTGGCAATTTGCAGGATTAGAAGTTGAGCGAATCGAATCGACGCGATCTAAACTGAATCTGAGAAAATCTGCAGACACTAGTCATCATCGACGGGTCATCAACATATTCAATGGACAATTGATGTGCGGCATCAACAAGGTTCCGTAGCCTTGCTTCTGTAGGCACAGATCGACGAGGCAAGTTGATGGTCTGTCGACACGTGGACGGGTCGTCGACCTGCTCGTCGAACCGCACCGCTGTAGCCTTTTTAATTAAAAGTATAAATAGGTGGTTCATGACTTATTTCTCATTTTCCTTCTTCTAAATCATAGTAAACCCTAATATATTATCTCCCAATATTTCCTATCATATAAATGAAGATTTAGCAAGATCCGAACCCTGTAAACCCAAGCTTGTAAAGAAGAAGGTTGACTCTGGGGTTTCTCCGAGGTTCTGAAGCTTAGGAAGTTGGAGTTGAAGTGATTCTCGGAATCTTAGACCCCTCAAGGGATTTGAATGATTTCTACCCTTGTATTTGATTTTATTATCAAGAGTTTAAGTGATTTTAAGTAGAGAAAGGATACTCATGGAAGCGGCAAGTTGATAAAGGGTAATATAGTGATTTGGGGTTATTTTAAGAGATGATTGAAAATGGATTTAAGTATATTTTGATATATATATATGTGTGTGTGTGTGTGTGTGTGTTGTCATCGTGTTGTGGGTATTGCAGTTGATGTTGGATCGAATGAGGAGTAGAAGAGTTGTAAAATTACAAAGGAAATTATTATCCATAATTCGTTAAGCTTTATATGTATTTGAGGATGGTTAGTAAGCGAGGTAAATAATCTAATTAAGGCCTACGTTATCTTAATTGTAGATTTACAAGTTCAAGAGGTAAAAGTTGGGCGATTTGATATACGTCAAGGTATGTAAGGCTGTCCTTTCCTTCTTCTGGCATGATCTTACGATATGAACCAACAAACGAGTAAGCTAGCTGTTATAACCGTATTTCGTACGTTTGGATAATTCGGGACAATTGCGAAAAGTTAAAGGCAAGACCATTTCCAAAATTATTTTAATGTACAAGTGGGTTGTGAATATTATTTATGAACCTTATTAGTATGGAAATATTGGAAAAGGCCAAGGGTAAAAAGGGATATTTACAAAAGGGTTCATGGTAATATTATGAAGGCTAGGGGCAAAATGGGAATTTCACAAAATGTTCAAGAAAAGTCTTGAAAGGGCCACTTTGGCCGTGCATGTGTGTGTATATGTGAGTGGGTCCCACCCTTTCATGAACCATGTAATTATAAATATATGTATGGATCAAGCTTGCATGGTAAGACAATTGTTCACTTTGGTTTTTTTTATTTATTTTAAGAAAAGTCTAGAATAAAGAAGAAGGGGGAGTATGTGGCTATTTTATAATTGGAGGGACTAAATATATATATATGGGAGAGGTATCATTTCATCCAAGAGAAATAAGAACCAAAAAAAAAAAAAAGAAAGAAGAGCAAGAAGAGGTGTATTCGGCCAAGGGGGAGCAATTTTGCCCCCTTGAAATCTTGTTCCAAAAATTAGTTTCTTCATGTATTCCTACTAATTCAAGGGCCCTCTACAACGTGGTATAGTTGTTTCGGAAGATAGGGCATTCGTTTCATCGTTTCCGTACCTTGGTCAAGTGAAGAAGTTGAAGGAAAAAGGGTAAGCTTTAATCCTTTCTCATGTGTTGTGGATACTTGTGAATGTTGTAGTGTGTGAAAGTAAGTGAAATTCATGAAAATATGGAGATAGGGTTGTGGCCGTGTGCATGCTTGGTATGTAGGAAAAATGATTCAATTATTTTATCTAACGTTTTAGTGGTTGTTATGTATTCCATGATGGAAAATGAAGGTTTGATGGCTTAAAATGAAGTTGTAGTCGTTATCGGAATATTAGAATAGTTAATATGAAATTGGCGTGAATTCTTGCATTGCATGGAAAATGTTGTTAATGTAAATTGATATTGTTGGATATTCTAGTTGTCGTCGTTATGAATTATGTGATGAAGGGGGAAGGTTGTTGTTGAAGTTAGTATATATGAATGATGATGAAATGTATAGTTGTTGTGAATTGGAAGGTTTCGGGTAAAGTAATATGTCAATTGAGTTGTTAGAAGATTATTTGAATTGAAGTGAATTGAATTGAATTGAATACGAAGTGTTCTTTGGGATAAGCTGCCGAGTAATGTTGTTGGATTGGCCGAGTTGAATTCTCGGGTTTGTTGTTGTTGTTGAATTGGGCCGAGTTAGAATCTCGGGGATGGCGCATTTACAGGGGAAATGCTGCCGAAATTTTGGTAGACAAGTGTTACTTTGAGAATTTACTTCTAAATGCCCCTAATTGAGGTTTGGTAAATGTGACCAATTTGTAGATTTTGGCGGATTTGGAACTTGAATTTGGAGTCGCGCATGAGGCGGAAAAGGTATGTAAGGCTTACCTCTTCTTTCTTTGGCATGTCTTAGATGTAATAGGCTTGAATACGTGTCTCGGGGACCACTCTAATTCTAGAAATCCGAGCTTGAATTTGACTAATATTCATTCAAGTAGAATTGAATTAAATGCTTATGAATAGTTGAAAGAATTGTCTAAACACCTAGAACTTGCATGAATAGGATCCGTTTACCCTAAGACTCTCATAAGTCATGTCATGAAGCGTATTATACGTAAATTGTGTACGCCGCCTCATTTGACTCGAGGTGAGCCCACTATTCCCTAATTTCTTCCTATGGCTCCATTTGGCTTATTTCCGTATTACAGTTAAAGGAAACTTTTGGACATCATTCCGACTACTAAATAATAGTTGTTTTAACTAATCCCTCGATTCCAAGGCATGATTTTATTCATAAAAGTTCCTAAAAATTTCTATGTATTCATTTCTAACTGATCCATAAGTTCATATGTGTAATATGAGTCAGCGGGTTCGCTCGGCTCCAAATATGGGGTCGGGTGCCCATCACACCCTAGTAAGATCGGGGTGTGACAAAGTGGTATCAGAGCAGGTCGGTCTAAGGGTTGTCTGCAAAGTCGTGTCCAGTAGAGTCCTGTTTATGGGTGTGAAGCCGGCCACATTTATAAACAGGAGGCTGCGGGGCATCTAGGAATTGTTGACCTTCCTTCTGTTCTAAGATCGTGCGATAGAGCCAAGTCATAAGAAAATGAAGTTCCTTATATAAGCCAGACGTACGACAGAAGAAGGCAAACGATGCTATGGGAGGCCATAGAGGTAAGTCCTAACGTAATTATTCTGTTACCTGAAACTGGAAGCACTAGATTACTGGAATGTGTCATAAGGCTGTATGTTCTGCGAGGTGATATTGATATTCGCGACGCACAGAATTGGGATAGTAGACATGGTAAAGGAGACCCTGCCAGAATGGATTTGTCTAACAGGAAGGGGCGCGGAAAGGAAATACAGCACATAGGCAATAAGTGAGATGCGTCGTTTTAAGAAAGGCTATGAATTTGGCATGACGATGAAGGCGCGATCACTACCCTCGGGAATCTGGAGGCCCAGGACAAGAAGTAGTCGTACACACAGGTGGAAGGTGAACATTCGAAACTAAAGAGGGCAAAATAGTAATTACAAAAGAAAGGACGTGTTACGAAAATGTTTCAGAATCGGTAAGACTTCGACTTACTCTGGAACATGTAATAAAGGTCATACGAGGAAGTGGACGCGATTATATCAGCATTAAGGCACCGGATTCTACCAAGGTTTCGAGGTTAAGCGTGCTCAGGTGAGAGTAATTCTATGATGGGTGACCCTTGGGAAGTATGCGAGAAATTCGATATATTCAGACCTAAGAGACAAATGAGAAGTTAGGGTAGCCTAAGGGAAACTAGAGCATATGGAATGGTTGGAGACCATAAGAGGACGCGCAGGACGAGGCAGACTTGCTCGGTGAAGAGACAGGAAGTGCATCACAGCCCTAGAAATAGGATAGTCTTGGACAGTGTTTGGAAGTACATTATGGGCTAGTGGATAGTATATATATATAGGTGAGAATGCGTACGGTATTCGGAGAGGAAAGTGAGTGAGTAGATGGAAAACAAAGGGATCAAAGTGTCGGAAAAGGGACCCTCCCAAAGTATTATGACACTCTATAAGATCAGTTGAACATTCGAGGATGAATGTTCTAAAGGGGGGGAGGATGTTATAACCCGTATTTCGTACGTTTGGATAATTCGGGACAATTGCGAAAAGTTAAAGGCAAGACCATTTCCAAAATTATTTTAATGTACAAGTGGGTTGTGAATATTATTTATGAACCTTATTAGTATGGAAATATTGGAAAAGGCCAAGGGTAAAAAGGGATATTTACAAAAGGGTTCATGGTAATATTATGAAGGCTAGGGGCAAAATGGGAATTTCACAAAATGGGAATTTCACAAGTCTTGAAAGGGCCACTTTGGTCGTGCATGTGTGTGTGTATATGTGAGTGGGTCCCACCCTTTCATGAACCATGTAATTATAAATATATGTATGGATCAAGCTTGCATGGTAAGACAATTGTTCACCTTGGTTTTTTTTTATTTTAAGAAAAGTCTAGAATAAAGAAGAAGGGGGAGTATGTGGCTATTTTATAATTGGAGGGACTAAATATATATATGGGAGAGGTATCATTTCATCCAAGAGAAATAAGAACCAAAAAAAAAAAAAAAAAAAGAAAGAAGAGCAAGAAGAAGTGTATTCGGCCAAGGGGGAGCAATTTTGCCCCCTTGAAATCTTGTTCCAAAATTAGTTTCTTCATGTATTCCTACTAATTCAAGGGCCCTCTACAACGTGGTATAGTTGTTTCGGAAGATAGGGCATTCGTTTCATCGTTTCCGTACCTTGGTCAAGTGAAGAAGTTGAAGGAAAAAGGGTAAGGTTTAATCCTTTCTCATGTGTTGTGGATACTTGTGAATGTTGTAGTGTGTGAAAGTAAGTGAAATTCATGAAAATATGGAGATAGGGTTGTGGCCGTGTGCATGCTTGGTATGTAGGAAAAATGATTCAATTATTTTATCTAATGTTTTAGTGGTTGTTATGTATTCCATGATGGAAAATGAAGGTTTGATGGCTTAAAATGAAGTTGTAGTCGTTATCGGAATATTAGAATAGTTAATATGAAATTGGCGTGAATTCTTGCATTGCATGGAAAATGTTGTTAATGTAAATTGATATTGTTGGATATTTTAGTTGTCGTCGTTATGAATTATGTGATGAAGGGGGAAGGTTGTTGTTGAAGTTAGTATATATGAATGATGATGAAATGTATAGTTGTTGTGAATTGGAAGGTTTCGGGTAAAGTAATATGTCAATTGAGTTGTTAGAAGATTATTTGAATTGAAGTGAATTGAATTGAATTGAATACAGAAGTGTTGCTGGGATAACTGCGAGTAATGTTGTTGGATTGGCCGAGTTGAATTCTCGGGTTTGTTGTTGTTGTTGAATTGGGCCGAGTTAGAATCTCGGGGATGGCGCATTTACAGGGGAAATGCTGCCGAAATTTTGGTAGACAAGTGTTACTTTGAGAATTTACTTCTAAATGCCCCTAATTGAGGTTTGGTAAATGTGACCAATTTGTAGATTTTGGCGGATTTGGAACTTGAATTTGGAGTCGCGCATGAGGCGGAAAAGGTATGTAAGGCTTACCTCTTCTTTCTTTGGCATGTCTTAGATGTAATAGGCTTGAATACGTGTCTCGGGGACCACTCTAATTCTAGAAATCCGAGCTTGAATTTGACTAATATTCATTCAGTAGAATTGAATTAAATGCTTATGAATAGTTGAAAGAATTGTCTAAACACCTAGAACTTGCATGAATAGGATCCGTTTACCCTAAGACTCTCATAAGTCATGTCATGAAGCGTATTATACGTAAATTGTGTACGCCGCCTCATTTGACTCGAGGTGAGCCCACTATTCCCTAATTTCTTCCTATGGCTCCATTTGGCTTATTTCCGTATTACGCTTAAAGGAAACTTTTGGACATCATTCCGACTACTAAATAATAGTTGTTTTAACTAATCCCTCGATTCCAAGGCATGATTTTCTTCATAAAAGTTCCTAAATGTTTTCCAAAGTATTCATTTTTCTCCAAATCCAAGTTGTACGGTTTTGAAAGTTTTCATGGCTAAAGCAATAACTATGATTCTATGATGACAATGAAGATGTCAGATATGAGAAAATGTCTATGACACGACATGACATGACATGATATGACACGACATGATATGATATGGGATGATATGATATGACATGATATGATATGATATGATACGATATGATATGTTCTACGTTCTCTTAATGTTATTCTCCGTTGGTAGTCTCGCCTTATGATTATCGTTCCTTCAAGGTGAGACATGACTGTCACACCCCGATCTCATTAGGGTGTGATGGGCACCCGACCCCGTAACCGGAGCCGAGCGAACCCACTGACTCTTTCTACGCACTAGTTTTTTTTTTTTTTTTCCTTTAAAACCCTACATCAAGTATACGTAACAAGGTCAAATAAATATTCCTCTGTTGCTTTCGAATCAATTAAAAATATACATCTATACAGAACTTATATCGTAGTACAAACTGACTCCTGAAACCCACGACTCTGTCTGCAAAGTCTCTAACTTGGACATGATATCGTAGCATGGGCCTTTGACCGGCAATCCTCCGAGCAAATGGAGATGCCAACTCCGCCGGAACATCGTCTATAATAGCGTTCGATCATCCGGGTGTACCGCGCGGCATGAAACGCGACCCCCGAAGAGGGGGGTCAGTACGAGCAATGTACTGAGTATGTAAGGCAGGCATAGCAACATAATAGAAGATATAAGCATGAATAATAACAAGATTCCATGTCGTGAGGGAAAAGGGATAACCTGTACATAGGGACGGTGTCCGCATAGTAACGTAGAATATATCGTAGAATAACCGAGTAACCTGTACATATAAGGACCCCATAGGGGCGGATGCCATGCATGCTTGTTTTCTTTTTCTTTTTTTTTGAAAAAGAACATTTCTTTTCTTAGACACAGAAAATAGAGTTTATGTCATAACACAGTATCATAGCATAGCATAGGGTATCATAGTATCATGGCATAGCGTAGTATATCATAGTATCATAGCATAGCATAGTATATCATAGCACCGAATATATCGGCCGCCCACATAGTATAATTCCCGCGTCCGGGCATCCCGCGTCCGGGACGATATCAAGTCAAGTACGGATACATGCACCGTGAGTAACCCAGCGCTCATAGCGCTCTGCCCTTTTTCCCAGTTTCCCCAAATACATTTTTATACATAGATATATATATATATACCATAGCATGCAGGGGAGCCCAAGAAAAATCAGGTACTTATCGGAGTGACGTAAGGTCGGAACCCTCCGATCGCTTTATGGAGTAATTATGGCCGCTTTGTCTCACCTTGAAGGGACGATAATTATAAGGCGAGACTATCAACATAGGACATGTCATAGCATATCGGGTTATAGACATAGCATAGCCGACATCATCGTAGTCATCATAGAATCATGGCCATCATAGGATCATAGTCATCGTAGAATCATAGGCATCCTAGTCATCATAGGAACATAGTCGTCGTAGGATCTTAGACATTATAGATCCATGGTCGTCATAGGATCATAGTCATTGTTTAGATCATAAAAAATTGGCAATATTGTAAAACTTAGTTTTTAAAGAAAAATGTATATTTTGAAAAACACTTGTAAACTTTTAGTAAAGAAAGAAAATATTGTGAAGCTTAGTTTTTAAAGAAAAATGTATGTTTTGGAAAACACTTGCAATCTTTTAGTAAAGAAGATCATACCTTGGGGTCGAGGGTTTAGTTAAAAACAACTCTTATTTAATAGTCGAAAAGATGTCCAAAAGTTTCCTTAAATTATAGAATGAAAATAAGCTAAATGGAACAATAGGAGAGAATTCGGGAATAGTGGGCCCACCTCGAGTCAAACGAGGCGGCGTATCAAATTTACGTATATTACAGTTCATGGCGTCACTTGGGAGGGTCTTAGAGTAATCGAGTCTTATTTGGGTAAGTTCTGGATGTTAAAGAAGTTTTTCCGACATTTCGCGCAAGTTCTAATTCAATTCTCGAATGAATAGTAACTATTTTCAATCTTAGATTCCGAGAAAAGGAATGATCCCGGGACATGTGGTCGACTTAGTACGTCTAAGACATGCCATAGAAAGAAGGGTGAAGCCTTACATACCTTTTCCGCTTCTTATGCTTCTCCAAATTCGAGCTCCAAATCCGCCAAAAATCTACAAATGGTCACATTTACCAAACCTTGGTTAGAAGCTTTTAGAGGTTGAATCTTAAGGTACACTTGCCTACCGAAATTTCGGCAAAGCATTTCCTCTATAAATACACCGTCCCGAGAGTATGGCTCGGCCCAATTCAACAACAACAACCCGAGAATGGAACTCGGCCACAATATCAACAATAAAACTACAATAGCATCTCCAAACATACTCAATTTAATTCAATAACAGTTCATTCGCCTTCAAGTACGCTACGTATATTCAAACTCACATTATTGATCATTCGTTCACTATTATCCCGAGGCCTTTCAAACACGATTTAAGAACATTTCAAGTAATCCATACAATATTCGAAACATTGCAAATCACATACCACTTCACCCGAAAACTACCAAACCCGAGAACACAACACAATACATTTCTTTCCTTCAACTTCATAAACTATATCGACAATCTCATATGTTAGCAACCTTATTTCCGTAAATTCAAGAAGCTATATTAAAATCCCATTGCCTTCTAAATCAGCCCATATTCACGGCCACAACATCACACACATAGCTACAACCTTAACATGCATAATCTCATGTTCCTCATCCATTTTACAACATAATATTCTCAACAACATCACTAGAACGCTAAATTACATTAATTCATCTTCACTACACAATTAACCTATAAATTCGGCCAACATCCATACATACACCACATCATGAATTTCATCCGCTTCCACACACCACAACACGTCCAAAACATGCATAAAACACGTAAAAGAGAATAGAACCTTACCTTTTCCTTCCACCTCTTCCATTCGGCTAGGTTGTTGTTTTTGCAAAACAAGTGGTCTCCTCCTTCCAACAACTACTCCACATGATAGGGAACCTTCCATTTAGTAGAAAAGCAAGAAGAGAAAAATTTTTGATCCATGTTCTCCAAGGGCTGAGTTCGGCCTGCCCCCCTTGGCCGACTCCCCCTCTCTCTTTTTTTTTTTTTTGTCTTTCTTCCTTTCTTGAATTTTCTTGAATGATTCATGTCTTCTTAATCACACCACTTATATATATATATATATGTAGCACATGACCATGCACATGCCTCATTTTTTCCTTCCAAATTTTTCTAGAGTTTTCCTTTCTTTTCTTCCAAGTTTCTTGAATTCTCCAAGTCATCAAAGATGACTAATTCATTGGGCTTGGTCCATAATTAGATTGGGCCTAGTCATCCCTTGCCCATACACACACATACTCAACTTCACAAATATATAATATACACTCGTGCCATTTCATGAAATTGTCTTCCAACTTTTGGCCTCCAATTTTTCCTTATTCCAAATTTACCCTTAACGCTTCATTCCAATAATATATAAGCGACTTGCGCATCCAACCAAACTAAAAATATAACCTCGTCCTCAACTTCCCGCCATTAACTCGGAATATTCAAATGTGCAAAAATGCGAGGTGTAACATCCTTCCCCCCTTTTGGAACATTCGTCCTCGAATGTTCAACTAACTTACAGGTCGCATAAGCACCTCGGGGAGCTCCCTTTTCAAAACTATTTCCATCCTTCACATTCATACTTATACCTAATTACTATCAACTAACCCACAATATACTTCCAAACACCGTTCAAGCCTATCCTATTTATGGGGCTATGATGCACTTCCTGTCTTTTCGCCGAGCAAGTCTGCCTCGTCCTACGCGTCTTCTTACGATCTCCAATTATTCCATACACTCTAGTTTTCCTTAGGTTGCTCCAGCCTCCTATTGTCTCTGATGTTCGAATATGTAGAATTTCTTATAAACTTCCCAGGGGGTCACCCATCCTAGAATTGCTCCCGCCGGGCACGCTTAACCCAAAAACTTTGGTGGAATCCGGTGCCTTAATGCGATATAATCACGTCCACTTCCTCGTATGACCTTTACTACCCGATCCGGAGCCAATCAAGACTTTACAACTTCCGAGATATCTTCGTAATACGTCCTTTCTTCTACAATGACCGTTTTGCCCTTTTTAATTCCTGATGTCCACCTTCCGCCTGCTTGTATAACTATTTCCTGTCTGGCGCCCAGCTCCACGTAACAGAACAAATATGTTCATCCAGTCTCACCTCTTTTGACTTCCATATCATTCCTTGCCTCCTTTCGCCGATATTGGGCGCCTACGGTAGTCGACGATTAGTATAAGGAATCTTATTTCCTATGACTTGGCTCTATCGCACGATCACACGACGAAAGAAGGTCAACAATTCCTAAATGCCCCGTAGCCTCCTGTTTATAAATGTGGCCGGCTTCACACCCATAAACGGGACTCTACCGGACACGACTTTGCAGACAACCCTTGGACCGACCCGCTCTGATACCACTTTGTCACACCCCGATCTCATTAGGGTGTGATGGGCACCCGACCCCGTAACCGGAGCCGAGCGAACCCACTGACTCTTTCTACGCACTAGTTTTTTTTTTTTTTTTTTTTCCTTTAAAACCCTACATCAAGTATACGTAACAAGGCTGCTGAAATATTCCTCTGTTGCTTTCGAATCAATTAAAAATATACATCTATACAGAACTTATATCGTAGTACAACCGACTCCCCGAAACCCACGACTCGTCGCAAAGTCTCTAACTTGGACATGATATCGTAGCATAGGGCCTTTGACCCGGCAATCCTCCAGAGCAAATGGAGATGCCAACTCCGCTGGAACATCGTCTATAATAGCGTCTGATCATCTGGGTGTACCTGCGCGGCATGAAACGCAGCCCCCCGAAGAAGAGGGGTCGTACGAACAATGTCGAGTATGTAAGGCAGGCATAGCAACATAGTAAAAGATATAAGCATGAATAATAACAAGATTCCATGTCGTGAGGAAAAGGGATAACCTGTACATAGGGACGGTGTCTGCATAGAAACATAGAACATATCGTAGGATAACCGAGTAACCTGTGCATATAAGGACCCCATAGGGGCGGATGCCATGCATGCTTGTTTTCTTTTTCTTTTTTTGAAAAAGAACATTTCTTTTCTTAGACACAGAAAATAGAGTTTATGTCATAACACAGTATCATAGCATAGCATAGGGTATCATAGTATCATGGCATAGCGTAGTATATCATAGTATCATAGCATAGCATAGTATATCATAGCACCGAATATATCGGCCTGCCCACATAGTATAATTCCCGCGTCCGGGCATCCCGCGTCCGGGACGATATCAAGTCAAGTACGGATACATGCACCGTGAGTAACCCGGCGCTCATAGCGCTCCGCTCTTTTTCCCGATTTCCCAAATACATTTTTATACATAGATATATATATATATACATAGCATGCGAGGGAGCCCAAGAAAAATCGGTACTTATCGGAGTGACGTAAGGTCGGAACCCTCCGATCGCTTTATGGAGTAATTATGGCCGCTTTGTCTCACCTTGAAGGGACGATAATTATAAGGCGAGACTATCAACATAGGACATGTCATAGCATATCGGGTTATAGACATAGCATAGCTGACATCATCGTAGTCATCATAGAATCATGGCCATCATAGGATCATAGTCATCGTAGAATCATAGGCATCCTAGTCATCATAGGAACATAGTCGTCGTAGGATCTTAGACATTATAGATCCATGGTCGTCATAGGATCATAGTCATTGTTTAGATCATAAAAAATTGGCAATATTGTAAAACTTAGTTTTTAAAGAAAAATGTATATTTTGAAAAACACTTGTAAACTTTTAGTAAAGAAAGAAAATATTGTGAAGCTTAGTTTTTAAAGAAAAATGTATGTTTTGGAAAACACTTGCAATCTTTTAGTAAAGAAGATCATACCTTGGGGTCGAGGGTTTAGTTAAAAACAACTCTTATTTAATAGTCGAAAAGATGTCCAAAAGTTTCCTTAAATTATAGAATGAAAATAAGCTAAATGGAACAATAGGAGAGAATTCGGGAATAGTGGGCCCACCTCGAGTCAAACGAGGCGGCGTATCAAATTTACGTATATTACGTTCATGGCGTCACTTGGGAGGGTCTTAGAGTAATCGAGTCTTATTTGGGTAAGTTACGGATGTTAAAGAAGTTTTTCCGACATTTCGCGCAAGTTCTAATTCAATTCTACTGAATGAATAGTAACTATTTTCAATCTTAGATTCCGAGAAAAGGAATGATCCCCGGGACATGTGGTCGACTTAGTACGTCTAAGACATGCCATAGAAAGAAGGGTGAAGCCTTACATACCTTTTCCGCTTCTTATGCTTCTCCAAATTCGAGCTCCAAATCCGCCAAAAATCTACAAATGGTCACATTTACCAAACCTTGGTTAGAAGCTTTTAGAGGTTGAATCTTAAGGTACACTTGCCTACCGAAATTTCGGCAAAGCATTTCCTCTATAAATACACCGTCCCGAGAGTATGGCTCGGCCCAATTCAACAACAACAACCCGAGAATGGAACTCGGCCACAATATCAACAATAAAACTACAATAGCATCTCCAAACATACTCAATTTAATTCAATAACGAGTTCATTCGCCTTCAAGTACGCTACGTATATTCAAACTCACATTATTGATCATTCGTTCACTATTATCCCGAGGCCTTTCAAACACGATTTAAGAACATTTCAAGTAATCCATACAATATTCGAAACATTGCAAATCACATACCACTTCACCCGAAAACTACCAAACCCGAGAACACAACACAATACATTTCTTTCCTTCAACTTCATAAACTATATCGACAATCTCATATGTTAGCAACCTTATTTCCGTAAATTCAAGAAGCTATATTAAAATCCCATTGCCTTCTAAATCAGCCCATATTCACGGCCACAACATCACACACATAGCTACAACCTTAACATGCATAATCTCATGTTCCTCATCCATTTTACAACATAATATTCTCAACAACATCACTAGAACGCTAAATTACATTAATTCATCTTCACTACACAATTAACCTATAAATTCGGCCAACATCCATACATACACCACATCATGAATTTCATCCGCTTCCACACACCACAACACGTCCAAAACATGCATAAAACACGTAAAAGAGAATAGAACCTTACCTTTTCCTTCCACCTCTTCCATTCGGCTAGGTTGTTGTTTTTGCAAAACAAGTGGTCTCCTCCTTCCAACAACTACTCCACATGATAGGGAACCTTCCATTTAGTAGAAAAGCAAGAAGAGAAAAATTTTTGATCCATGTTCTCCAAGGCCGAGTTCGCCAGCCCCTTGGCCGACTCTCTCTCTCTCTTTTTTTTGTCTTTCTTCCTTTCTTGAATTTTCTTGAATGATTCATGTCTTCTTAATCACACCACTTATATATATATATATATGTAGCACATGACCATGCACATGCCTCATTTTTTCCTTCCAAAATTTTCTAGAGTTTTCCTTTCTTTTCTTCCAAGTTTCTTGAATTCTCCAAGTCATCAAAGATGACTAATTCATTGGGCTTGGTCCATAATTAGATTGGGCCTAGTCATCCCTTGCCCATACACACACATACTCAACTTCACAAATATATAATATACACTCGTGCCATTTCATGAAATTGTCTTCCAACTTTTGGCCTCCAATTTTTCCTTATTCCAAATTTACCCTTAACGCTTCATTCCAATAATATATAAGCGACTTGCGCATCCAACCAAACTAAAAATATAACCTCGTCCTTAACTTCCCGCCATTAACTCGGAATATTCAAATGTGCAAAAATGCGAGGTGTAACAATGACGACCATGATTATTCCATAATGTAATCGGAGGTTTCCGACCTTATGTCGCTCCGATGGATATATGACTTTCTTTGAGCTCTCCGCGCATGCCATACCCGTATATGTACATGGGTTGGGGGGATGGGATACATGTATATGTGGGGAACGGGAAGGATACATGTTTCATTGCCACCGGTTAGCCGGCTTATCATCCCGGACGCGGGATTTATGGGCGAGTTTTATATTTCGGCGCTATGTGGGGAGCCGACTTGTTCGGCGCCATGATACCATATGACCGGACAAGCATGCATGGCATCCGCCCCCAGGCACTCATATGCACGTGTTACTCTGTTATCCTATGATATGTTCTATGTTTCCATGCAGATATTATCCATATGTACAGGTTACAGCTCTACATGACATGTTCCATATGTACAGCTTACTCCCTTACATATGATATGTCTCATATGTACAGGATACTCTCTCACATGATATGCTCTACATCTCCATACTGTTATTGCACATGATTACATCTCTTGCTATGTTACCATCCATGCCTTACATACTCAGTACATTGCTCGTACGGACCACTTCTTCTTCGGGGGGGTCGCATTTCGTGCCGCGCAAGAACCTGCATAATGAACCGAAGCCAGCATAGAAGATGTCCCGGCGAGGTTGGTAGGCTCCACTTGTCCCGGAGTGTGCCGAGTCGGAAACATATGTGCCATGATATTTTGCTGAGTTAGAGACTTTGCGTACGCAGTCGTGGGTAATGGGTTGTCGATCTGTAAGTGGCTCCAACAGCCGATATGTTATTACGTCTCGTGTTACGAGTCTTATATGATGTCAGGTTTTACTTATGAAAATAAAAATTTCTATGTATTCATTTCTAACTGATCCATAAGTTCATATGTGTAATATGAGTCAGCGGGTTCGCTCGGCTCCAAATATGGGGCCGGGTGCCCATCACACCCTAGTAAGATCGGGGTGTGACACTAGCTTCCATATTACTCCACTCATAGAAGCCTAGGGAGTACCTCAGTCTTTGATGTTCATGTACCCCGTTTATGATTTCTCCTTCTGTTCGTGGGTCTAGCTTTATGTATACAGTTATTCATGCATTACATTCATTCATATATATGTTATATCCCGCATTTTCATTTGTTCGGATAATTCAAGATAATCGCGGGAAGATAACAAGCAAGGCCATATTTTATTTTGTTTGGCATATGAGTTGCTTATGAAGAATTTAGAAGCGGAAATATTAAGAAAGGCTAGGGGTAAAAAGGTAAATTTGCAATATGACTTTTGGAAACATGGAGGAATGCTAGGGGTAAATTTGGAATTTGGAGAATAATTTTTCATGAAGTGTAGAACAAAAA
>NW_026727758.1:0-30636 GCF_029784015.1 Lycium ferocissimum
TGAGTAGTAATGACATGTTATGTATACATGATATATGATTCGACATGCATGATTCCATATTCACCGAGCCCCTTAATGAAGGGCCGGGACACGTTATCTGTATATATGATATATGATTCTGTTATGCATGATCTCACCTACCGAGTCCCTTATCGGAGGGCGGGAAACGATATATGTTCATATGACGTTATGTGATCGATATGCATCACTTATCCTTTGGCATTATATTGTTTTTGAGGTCTCGGACAAGGTATTACCTTTTGTACTTCGGGCTCGACTATAGCTCCGTCACGTTCGCATACGTCGTCCGTACTCCTATTCTTGACTATGATTATACTTGTTACTTTTCCGCTTTGCATACTCGGTACATTTTCCGTGCGACCCACCCTGTTCTTCGGGGGGCTGCGTTACATGCCCGCAGGTACAGACGCACCTCGAGATACGCCACCAGCTTAGGGTACCTGTTCTGTTATTGGAGAGTGCTCCTTTTGATCCGGAGCTGATATTTTTGGTATATATTTCTCGTTGTTTATACGCTCCGTATATATGGTCATGTGGGTACGACGGGGCCTGTCCCGGGTCTTCGACTCCGCTATGTATGTTAGAGGCACGTAGACATGTTTGTGGGTTGTGGGTTGTCAACGTATGCAGTAAGTAAGTGCGAGTCTGCAAATTGAGTAATTCTGCTTATTATGATAGCCCTAACGGCTTATGTACAGGTTTGAGTATGTATATATATATTTTCGTGCGATGTATTTTATATCTGTATGAATTTATGTATGTCTAAACGAAATTAGCTGTTTAATATGCCAGGTCGGTCAGGTAGGTACGTATGGGTGTCCAGTTAGGACACCGGTCCCAGCCCACGGGGTTGGGTCGTGACAAAAGTGGTATCAGAGCGGTTAGTCCTCGGAATGTCTGCAGGCCGTGTCTAGTAGAGTCTTGTTTATCGGTGTGTCGTGCACCACACTTATAAACAGGAGGCTAAAGGACATTTAGGATGTTACCCTTTATTTGGATCTTAGATCGTGCGTTAGAGGCTGTGTTTATCGGGATGTTTTCCTTTCGACAAAATGTTATGTTTTCGACGATGCCTCACGAAGGCGACGGCTGCCCAGAAGGGCAAAGCAGTGCTAGAGACAGGAGAGACTAGCCGAGCCCAGAGAGTTACTAGGGCTCGTACCCAGGCTATGCCCAATATTGTGCCCCAGTCGGAGGGTTCTACTACGCCACTACCGGAGGAGCGGGAGGCTGCTCCGCCGTTAGCTCGGGCCCCCGGCTCCCCGGCCGGGTGCGAGGACGGGGCGGCCGAGGGAGGCCGGCTGGCGGCGACGATGGTGGCGGGACGGAGTTCGCGGACGCGGGCGGAGAGGTGATGATGACGATGACGGGCGTGATAGCACCGAGAGTTCGTGATTTCCGACATTTGGTCCTCCAGAGTTTTACGGGTCCAGGCCCGATGAGGACCCCCATGATTTCATCCGGCATATGCAGCGCTCGTTAAGACTGGTCAGGGCTTCAGAGACCGAGTGTTATAGCCCGTATCTGGTACGTTTGGAAATTCTACAGTCGTCGCGGAAAGTTAAGGGCAAGACGACTTCCAAAAATTATTTGCATGTGTAAGTCGTTATAAAATTACTTATGACTATTATTAGTATGGGAATATTGTGAGAGGTTGAGGGCGAAAGAGGAAAATTCGCAAAATGGCTCATGGAAATATTTGAAAAGGTTAGGGGCAAAATGGTCATTTCACAAGAATTCAAGAAAATTCCAAAAAGGGGCCATATTGGCCATGTGAGGAAAAGGTATGGAAAAAGGATGAAAAAAAAATATATATATATATATAAGTCATCTTTTAAAGAAAAACAAAAAGAAAGAAAATTCTAGAAATAAAAGGAAAAAGGAAGAAAGATCTAGAGAGGGGAGGGGCATGTGCCCCTCACATGTACATTAGATGACTATATATATAAGGGAGAGGAGTATTCATCTTTGGAGAGAAAAGAAAGAAAGCAAAAAAAAAAAAGAGAGGAGTTCGGCTTGGGCATGGCCGAGCAAGGCCATGGGAAAATTGAAAAAAATTATCATTTTCTTGTAGCCTCTCTACCATTTGAAAGGTCCTCTTCAACATGATAGGGTTGTTGGAACAAGAAAAATATTGGTTTGTGCAAAGGAACAAGCTAGCCGTGGGGGAGAAGTGGAAGGAGAGGTAAGGTTCAATCTCATTTTTTTATGTGTCGTGCATGATTTGTATATGTTGTGAAATGTAGAAATGAAAGAAGTTTGTGAAAATATGGTGTTGTGTGTGAAGTGGTAGTGGTGGCCGTATGTGAGGGATGGCCGTGCATGTGTGAGTGTTGTGTTGTGTTTTGGTTGTTGCTGTAATGTGTTGAAACTAATGAAATTCATGGAAATATTGATGTGGTGTTGTAGCCGTGCATGTTGGTGTTGTAACCGTGTGAGCGGAATTGGCCGAATAGAGGTAGTGAGGTGTAGGTATGATGAAATGATTTTACTTAGTTTTGTGTTTTCGTGTAATGTCATGAAATGGATGAAAATTCATGAAAAGTGTGTGTGTTATGGTTGGGGCCGAGAATGGTGAAATTTGGTAAGTTGTGGCAAATTGGATTTATTTGATATTTTAGTTGTTGTTGTCGTAGACTATGTGACATAGAATGAAAGTGGTTGTTGAAGTTAATGTATATGCACGATAATGGAATGCGTGGTTATGGGTGGAGTTGGAGGTTTTGAGTAAGATAGTATGTCAATTAAATTGTTGGAGTATTATGTGAATTGAATTGAATTAAATTGAATATAATGGAATGTCATTGAATGCATTTTGGGTTGGTTATTGGTATTGTTGATGATAGTTGGCCGGGTCGAATTCCGGATTGTTGTTGGTTGAAAATTTGCCGAGTGTGAATCTCGGGGATGCCGTACTTACGGGAAATCTTTGCTAAAATTTCGGTAGCTTATAAGTGAACTTGAGTAAAAAAGTCAAGACAAGCGTATGTTGATGAATCTAATGATCGTATGAACCCTTTGAATGTAGACAAGCAAGTGGGGACGAACAAGTATAGCAAGTAAGGCTCGGCGCAGGATGTAGGCTTACCCTTCCTTGCATATGGCATGTCTTAGAGCCAAGTAAGGTATGACATAATGTGCATTTGGGGTAGTTACGTTTCTTGAATACGAGTCCATTTATGATTTCGATTTATGTCTTATATAAATATATTTGGTTTAGTTAAATTATTGTATGTTTGATAAATGAATAAGTATTAAAAACACGTACCCAAAAGAGTTCCGTAAGTACGAACACTCCTAACTTTTGTACATGGTCTCGGATAGTCTCCATGCGCCATAAACGGCCCTCGGATGACTAAAGATCATAACTTCCGTATGTTATTTCCAATTTTATGCGAAGTGGGCCCACACTCTCCGACACCTCTCTTATGTACGTACGTATGGTAAATTGGTATTTTTATATAAACGCTTACATTTCTCTCGACGGCTCGTAAGTTAAATGTCTTAAACTCCTGTAAATGACTTCGGATTACAACGTCGGAAAGTCCGTTTGATATGATATGCTTCGACCACCCGAGATGACACGCTGCGGCGGTCGACACGATAATTGCAACGTCCGGCAAAGATTGATGCGAAACTTGTTTACGAGCCTCGAATGTCGATAAGCACATTCGTCCGTCGAGTCCGGATTTATGTGCATATGTTTCTCACTACTGCCTTCGTGCAAGGCTCAATGTATCTTTCACTTGCGTCCGGGCCGGTTCGATATGTTATCGTGCGCACTACTACGCGACCGTCTGTTATGTACGCTCCCCGCGTCCGGGCCGGGTTACGGTATCGTGCATCTCTGTGCATTGTTCACCGCGTCCCTCATAGGCGGGCCGGGTTACGTTTTATGATATTATGATGTGATGTTATGGGGTGGTGGCCGGATGGCATTTGATCTGTCTGTTCACCGCGTCCCGTACTAGAGGGCCGGGTTCTGTTACCGCGCCACTCACTGGAGGGCCGGGCTCTGATATATGTACGCTACGGCGTTCTGATTACATGCATATCTGATATATGATTCTGACTCTGTTACCGCGTCCCTCAAAGAGGGCCGGGATCTGTTATCTGCATATGGGTATGATCTGTTTCAGTACTCTGTATGTTCTGTCTCGCGTATGAATCGATTTGTAACGATACATGCGTCTGTATGGTCTGTAGCAGTACGTGTGATCTGCCTCTGACGATCTGTATGTATGATCTGTATCAGTACGTATGATCTGTCTCTGGCATTCTGTATGTTCTGTACGATCTGTAACAGTACGTCTGATCTGCCTCTGGCATTCTGTACGTTCTGTATGGTCTCCATCGGTACATATGATCTGCGTCTGACATTATGCTCGGTTTACGAATCTGTCCGATATACGTCGGTACGTCCGACTCTGACTATGGATCTGTCTGACACACATCTGTACGCCTAGATCTATTTGATGTATCTCTGTACTTCCGATCCTAATTTCGTCCGGTAGGCCTTCTGTACCCGATTCTGTTACGACTCTGTCTGTTATATTTCTGTATTTACAGTTACGACTAAGATTCTGTCTGTTACAATTTGTATTTCTGAGTCTGGTTATGGTTCTGTCAGTCATATTTCTGTACTTTGGGTTTGACTATGATTTTGTTTACAGTTTTTCTGGCTTTGCATACTCAGTACATTTTTCGTACTGACCCCCTGTTCTCGGGGGCTGCGTTTCATGCCGCGCAGGTACCCACAGATGAGTTGAAGATGTCCCAGCATGATTGGTGAGCTCCAATTCCTTCTGGAGCACTGCTTATGTCTTACGGATGGTACAGAGTCGGGGTATGTACGTTATGTCTTCATCGGATGGTACTAGAGACTTTGCGGACAGATTTTATTTGATTTGGTATGTGGGTATAGAATGGCCAAACCCATCGATAAACACTGTGTGGGCGGCCCTTCATCGGTAGAGCCGACGTTTTGTACGGTGTTATGTATAAATTTTGTCGTGCCAGCTCATTTACAGATTTTATTTGATTTGGTATGTATTATATTTTGGTATGTGTTAAAAAAAAAAATTGTGTGCGATAAAGGTGGCGCGGGTTCGCTCGGCCTTAAATCGAGGTCGGAATAGCCACGTCACGTCCCTCGGAAATTGGGGCGTGACGAGTGGTATCGAGCAAGGTCGGTCTAAGGGCGGGCGTCACGTCTCTCGAAAATGCGGAGTCGTGTCCGGTAGGGTCCTGTTTATAGTGTGAAGCCGGCCACATTTATAAACAGGAGACTGCGGGGCATCTAGGGATGGTTGACCTTCTTTCTGTCATAAAATCGTGCGATAGAGCCCAGTCATAGGGAAACAAGACCCCCCCCCCACATATAAGCCTTACATACGGTGGAAGGGATGAATGAAGACATGGGAAGTCACGGAGGTAAGTTCTGGAAATATTCGTTCTGCTACCGGAAACCGGAAGCCGGTACGGCTGTGATTTGGTATGATCAGATACGGTATGATGCGGTATATATATAAAGACCCCGGGTTGGCTAAAGTATGTCACGCATACGTATGATCTGTGAGGTATTGCTAGTATTTGTTGTGGGTGGATTCTGGATAGTAAGGATGAAAAAGGGTAAAATGGTAATTTTGCAGAAAAGGACGTGTTATGAACGTATTCCGGAGTATGTAAGACTTTCACCTGCCCCGAATCATGCAATAAAGGTCGTACGAGAAAATTTACGCGATTACATCGGCCCTAAGGCACCGGAATTTACTAAAGTTTCAAAGTTAAGCGTGCTCAGGTGGGAGCAATTCCATGATGGGTGACCCCCTGGGAAGGTTACTGGAAATTTTCACAAATATAGATCCAAGAGGCAAATAAGAAGTTGGAGTGTACAAGATGGTTGGAGACCATAAAAAGGCCACGTAGCACACGACAGGACAGATTAGAGAAGAGACAGAAAGTACGATACGGCCTTGGAATTAGTATAGGCTTGAACGACGTTTGGGGAGTATTTTGTGGATTAGCTGATAATAAATTATGTATATGATGCCTCCATTATGGTTGGGCTAGTGGACCAGAGTACCCCAACGTGAAAACTGATGGCGTATAAGGAGCCCCTTAAAAAGGGGGGGAGAATATCATGTCGGACTTGACAAGAATAAGTATAAAGAGAGAGGACAACCACAGGAAGGGGCCCTCCCCCGGAGTATTATAAGATTTCATGAGGCCAGTTGAACATTCGAGGACGAATGTTCTAAAGGGGGGGAGGATGTTATAGCCCGTATCTGGTACGTTTGGAAATTCTACAGTCGTCGCGGAAAGTTAAGGGCAAGACGACTTCCAAAAATTATTTGCATGTGTAAGTCGTTATAAAATTACTTATGACTATTATTAGTATGGGAATATTGTGAGAGGTTGAGGGCGAAAGAGGAAAATTCGCAAAATGGCTCATGGAAATATTTGAAAAGGTTAGGGGCAAAATGGTCATTTCACAAGAATTCAAGAAAATTCCAAAAAGGGGCCATATTGGCCATGTGAGGAAAAGGTATGGAAAAAGGATGAAAAAAAAATATATATATATATATAAGTCATCTTTTAAAGAAAAACAAAAGAAAGAAAATTCTAGAAATAAAAGGAAAAAGGAAGAAAGATCTAGAGAGGGGAGGGGCATGTGCCCCTCACATGTACATAAGATGACTATATATATAAGGGAGAGGAGTATTCATCTTTGGAGAGAAAAGAAAGAAAGCAAAAAAAAAAAAAAGAGGAGTTCGGCTTGGGCATGGCCGAGAAAGGCCATGGGAAAATTGAAAAAAATTATCATTTTCTTGTAGCCTCTCTACCATTTGAAAGGTCCTCTTCAACATGATAGGGTTGTTGGAACAAGAAAAATATTGGTTTGTGCAAAGGAACAAGCTAGCCGTGGGGGAGAAGTGGAAGGAGAGGTAAGGTTCAATCTCATTTTTTTATGTGTCGTGCATGATTTGTATATGTTGTGAAATGTAGAAATGAAAGAAGTTTGTGAAAATATGGTGTTGTGTGTGAAGTGGTAGTGGTGGCCGTATGTGAGGGATGGCCGTGCATGTGTGAGTGTTGTGTTGTGTTTTGGTTGTTGCTTTGTAATGTGTTGAAACTAATGAAATTCATGGAAATATTGATGTGGTGTTGTAGCCGTGCATGTTGGTGTTGTAACCGTGTGAGCGGAATTGGCCGAATAGAGGTAGTGAGGTGTAGGTATGATGAAATGATTTTACTTAGTTTTGTGTTTTCGTGTAATGTCATGAAATGGATGAAAATTCATGAAAAGTGTGTGTGTTATGGTTGGGGCCGAGAATGGTGAAATTTGGTAAGTTGTGGCAAATTGGATTTATTTGATATTTTAGTTGTTGTTGTCGTAGACTATGTGACATAGAATGAAAGTGGTTGTTGAAGTTAATGTATATGCACGATAATGGAATGCGTGGTTATGGGTGGAGTTGGAGGTTTTGAGTAAGATAGTATGTCAATTAAATTGTTGGAGTATTATGTGAATTGAATTGAATTAAATTGAATATAATGGAATGTCATTGAATGCATTTTGGGTTGGTTATTGGTATTGTTGATGATAGTTGGCCGGGTCGAATTCCCGGATTGTTGTTGGTTGAAAATTTGCCGAGTGTGAATCTCGGGGATGCCGTACTTACTGGGGAAATGCTGCTAAAATTTCGGTAGCTTATAAGTGAACTTGAGTAAAAAAGTCAAGACAAGCGTATGTTGATGAATCTAATGATCGTATGAACCCTTTGAATGTAGACAAGCAAGTGGGGACGAACAAGTATAGCAAGTAAGGCTCGGCGCAGGTATGTAAGGCTTACCCTTCCTTGCATATGGCATGTCTTAGAGCCAAGTAAGGTATGACATAATGTGCATTTGGGGTAGTTCTGTTCTTGAATACTGAGTCCATTTATGATTTCGATTTATGTCTTATATAAATATATTTGGTTTAGTTAAATTATTGTATGTTTGATAAATGAATAAGTATTAAAAGCTTCTGTACCCAAAAGAGTTCCGTAAGTACGAACACTCCTAACTTTTGTACATGGTCTCGGATAGTCTCCATACTGCCATAAACGGCCCTCGGATGACTAAAGATCATAACTTCCGTATGTTATTTCCAATTTTATGCGAAGTGGGCCCACACTCTCCGACACCTCTCTTATGTACGTCTGTATGGTAAATTGGTATTTTTATCGCTTCTGTTTCTCTGACGGCTCCGTAAGTTAAATGTCTTAAACTCCCGTAAATGACTTCGGATTCGCGTCGGAAAGTCCGTTTGATATGATATGCTTCGACCACCCGAGATGACACGCTGCGGAGGTCGACACGATAATTGCAACGTCTGGCAAAGATTGATCTGAAACTTGTTTCTGAGCCTCAGATGTCGGTAAGCACATTCGTCTGTCGAGTCTGGATTTATGTGCATATGTTTCTCACTACTCTGCTCGTGCAAGGCTCAATGTATCTTTCACTGCGTCCCGGGCCAGGTTCTGATATGTTATCGTGCGCACTACTCGCACCGTCTGTTATGTCTGCTCACTGCGTCCCGGGCCAGGTTCTGTTATCGTGCACCTCTGTGCATTGTTCACCGCGTCCCTCATAGGCGGGCCGGGTTCTGTTTTATGATATTATGATGTGATGTTATGGGGTGGTGGCCAGGATGGCATTTGATCTGTCTGTTCACCGCGTCCCGTACTAGAGGGCCGGGTTCTGTTACCGCGCCACTCACTGGAGGGCCGGGCTCTGATATATGTACGCTACGGCGTTCGATTACATGCGTATCGATATATGATTCGACTCGTTACCGCGTCCCCTCAAGGGCGGGATTATCTGCATATGGGTATGATCTGTTTCAGTACTCTGTATGTTTTGCTCTGCATATGAGTCTAATTTGTAACAGTATTCTGTACGTCTGCGTAGTGCGTACAAGTGCGCGTGATGCGCCTCGACGATCCGTATGCTTTCTGTACGTACGCATGATCCGCGCCGGTCTGCGCGTATGCTCGTACGATCCGTAACAATGCGTACGATCGTCGCCTCCGGCATTCCGTACGTTCGTATGGTCTCCATCGGTACATATGATCCGCGTCGACATTATGCTCGGCTTACGAATGCGCCGATATACGTCGGTATGTCCGACTACGACTATGGATACGTCGACACACATCCGTACGCCTAGATCTATTTGATATATCTCCGTACTTCCGATCCTAATTTCGTCCCGTGGCCTATCCATGCCCGATTCCGTTACGACTACGTTCGTTATATTCCCCGTATTACGAGTTACGACTAAGATTCTGTCTGTTACAATTTGTATTTCTGAGTCTGGTTATGGTTCTGTCAATCATATTTCTGTACTTTGGGTTTGACAATGATTTTGTTTACAGTTTTTCTGGCTTTGCATACTCGGTACATTTTTCGTACTGACCCCCTGTTCTCGGGGGCTGCGTTTCATGCCGCGCAGGTACCCACAGATGAGTTGAAGATGTCCCAGCATGATTGGTGAGCTCCAATTCCTTCTGGAGCACTGCTGAGTCAGGGTATGTACGTTATGTCTTCTGGATGGTACTAGAGACTTTGCAGACAGCGGTGTGGGTATAGAATGTCAGTTGTGTGGGCGGTGTCATCAGCCGACGTTTTGTACAGTGTTATGTATAAATTTTGTCAAATTACAGATTTTATTTGATTTGGTATGTATTATATTTTGGTATGTGTTAAAAAAAAAAAATTGTGTGCGATAAAGGTCTGCGGGTTCGCTTGGCCTTAAATCGAGGTCGGGCGCCCATCACGTCCCTCGGAAATTGGGGCGTGACACCGAGTCTGTCGAGCTTGCTGCACACAGGTTACGAGATATCGCCCTTAATTGGTATGAGTCCTGGGGGCTGTCCAGGGGTGAGAGTGCTCCCCCAGCCACATGGGATGAATTTACGGCTGCCTTCCTCCGCCACTTTTTACCACCGGAGCTGCGGCGGGCGAGAGTTGATCGGTTTTTGCAGTTAAAGCAGAGAGGCAGGAGTATTCGAGAGTATAATTTGGAGTTTGACTCTCTGGCCCGATATGCGCCGACGATCGTAGCCGATATGGAGGACAGAATGCACCGGTACGTGATGGGGTTGGACCCCTATTTGGTCGATTGTTGCATGGCGATGGCAGCGCAGACTGGTATGGACATCGCCCGGTTACATGGTGCCCATGCACAGGGTGTAGAGGATCGGCTTAAGGAGGATCAGTCTGGTAGAGAGTGTGACGAGACGGCCCAAGAGGGCCGGTTTGCCGAGTATTCCGGAGATTCCCGAGGCGGACGGCCTCAGCAGCAGTCTGGTAGATTTCTTCCTCCGTCGGACCGGGGTACACAGTCCGTCGGCAGACGTTTTGATGGCGCAGGTCCGTCTGGAGCAGGCCAGAGTTCTAGGGCCTTGGATTCGCAACAAAGCAGGGGGTTCAGTCAGACGAGGCTATCTATGCCTCAGTGTCCCCATTGTGGCAGGCATCATCCGGGAGAGTGTCGTCTCGCCACCGTGCTCGTTTCTCGTGCGGCCGTCAGGGCCACATTATGAGGGAGTGCCCGTACAGGGGCGGTTCAGGTTCAGCACAGCCTACTCGGTCAGTTACCGACTCATCTTCTCCTTCAGTAGCCATGCGCCCCACGGGGCGAGGTATGCCGGCACCAGCGAGTCGCGGCCGAGGTCGGAGCGGAGCTCCCAGTTTTAGCGGTCCTTCGAACCGCGTATATGCTTTGACTACCCGGCAGGACCCAGAAATGGCACCAAACGTGGACCCAGGTATATTATTAATCTTTTCTTGAGAAATATGTGTATTGATAGATTCATACTCTACTATATTGCGTGATTTCTTCCTTCTGGGTGTCAGTAAAAGTAAGGAAAAAAAAATCCAAATCAATAAGACCATTTGAGACAGCTATATATATACAGATGGAAATAGACATTAAGGATTCAAAAGGGCGATATGATAATTGTATGGTCTAGACCGGGGTGGGACCCGCTACGAAAATTTTTCAAAAATTTTATTAAGGCCCCGACCTGCCCTAAATTACGTGACAAAGGTCGTGTGGGGGCAATTGACGCAGTATATTAGCAATAACGCATCAGAACGCATAAAAGTTTCGAAGTTAAGCGTGCTAAGACCAGAGCAATTCTGGGATGGGTGACCCCCTAGGAAGTATGTCAGGAAAATTTCACAATCGTAGGTATAAGAAATAACTGGAAATTTGGGATAACCTGAAGAAAAGGAAGTACGTGAAGTAGTTAGCACCCCTACAGGAATCGCGCAGACTGAAGCGAACGAAGTGGGTGCAAAGAAGAGAGCGCAATACCGCTTGGGAATCAAAGTAAATTTGAATAGCGATTGGAAATGTTTGTAAGTAGAATGGTAAAGAGTCTTAACATGACGGTGCATTGAAGGAAAAAAATGAGTAAGAATAGGGAAGGTAAGGAAATTGAAATATTGGGAGGAATTAAGGATAAGAAATATGATCAAGTAAAGCCTTCGAGGGAGCTGACAGGCGAGGTAGGAAATCACTGCGTAGGAATGGGAAGAACAAGTCCGTGATCAAGCGAGAAGTAAAACGTGACAAGGAAATTTCCGTAAGTCTTTGAAGTATAGTAAAGGTAGTTTGACTCTGATTGCGATTCTGTATGCCAAATTTCTGCGCCCCTGATTTCAATGAAGTTTTGTCTACTATACCTCCGTATTTCTGAATCTGACTACGTTTCTATCTGATGTACCTCTGTACGTCCGACTCTGATTACAAATCTGTTTGATACATCTCTGTACGTCTAACTCTGATCACGAATCTGCCCGACATACTTCTGTATGTCTGACTTTGATTATGGGTCTGTCTGATATGTTTCTATACGTCTGACTCCGATTTTGAATCTGCTTAAGATAATCGTCGGAATATGATTCTGTCTGTTGTACTTTCGTACTTCTGATTCCAGATATGACTCCGTCTGACGTCCGTTTGATCTTCTGATTCTGACAAAGATTCTGTTCGCTGTGCATATATCCGATTCAAAAATTGTACGGGCCACTAAACTAATAAGAACCCCGAACAGCCCTAATACGGTGATATCGAAGAATAATAGATGAAGTTGGAAAATGAGGGCCTTTACAAGTGCTTTGATCAAATGCAAGTATGTAATTGGCAAGAGGACCTCCCCGACTCATCTTGATCTACCATAAGGCGAATTAACATTTGAGGACGAATGTTCTAAAAGGGGGGAGGATGTTATATCCGCATCTTTGCGTAATTGGAAAATTTGGAAGTAACCTTGACTTGCAAGGAATAAGGTCAAGTTTGGATTTTTCTTAGTACGTGTATGCCGGTTATGGAAGTATGGATGCGGAGGCATTGAGTAAGGTTAAGGACAAAATTGGAATTTTGAAAAAAATTGGTTTCATGAATTACAAGTTTAGCCAACAATTGGGCTCAAAATAAAATAAGAAATTGAGGCCCAAAAGAAGGGGGTGGCCGGCCATCTTATGGCCTAGCCCATGATTAATTATTTTTTTTTCCATGTGCTAAATAATATAAGGAGCTAGCATGTAGAAGTTTCAAGAAAAATCAAAACAAAACAAGAGAAAACAAAAGAGGAGAGGCACGGCCAAGAGAAAGAAGAGAAAAAAAAAAAGAAGAAAATTCCCAAGCCTTCAACCTTGATTCAAGAATTATAATTTTCTTGTATTCTTGTCAAGCTCAAGATTCTCTACAAAGTGATATAAATATCTTGGCAAGAAAGAGCTTCTTTTGGCAAGTGGAAAAGTTGGAAAAGGTAAGAATTTTATGTTCTTTTTGTTATGGAAGATTTATGAATTTAGAATAAGTGGAATTTCATGAAAATCGTGGAATTGTGATTTGTAGTGTGCAAGCCGTGTGGTGTGTGTTTGTGTTGTAGCCGTGTGTGTACATGTTGTATGTCTATGGTGAGTTGAATTTTTATGTTGTGTTCTAGTTGTGGTTATGGTGGAATTCATGTTGGAAATGAAAGTTGAATGAATTGGGTTGAGGTTGGAAGTTTAGGTATTGGCCGTGTGGTGTAGAAAAATGGAAATGAAAATGAATTATTTTGTTTGATATGTTAGTTGTGTTGTTATGATTCTTATAACATAAATGAAGGTTTAATGGTTTGAGTTGGAATTAAATTGGAATGTAGAAGATCATGTTACTTTAAAATGATTTTGTGATATTATGGAAACTAAGTTGTTAAGATGTGAATTATGATTATAGTTGATGGAACTAGAAGATGAAAACATGTTATGAATAAGTATGCCAAAAATTAGAAGTGTGGGATGAATTATGGCTTTGGCGGAAAGTTTGTATATTTTGTGTATCTTGAGTATATCATAGAAACTCTATGAAATGCTTCCGAATGGTATCGTAATGACCTTGATTAGTAATGAGTGAGAGCATGTCGGTGTTGATTTAAAAATGTGAAGTCGAATTGGGAATTATTGCATTATGCCGGGAAGTAGACAAATTGTGTTATATTGTAATTTGTGTTGATCGTTATTGTTGTGATGTTGTTGTTGGGTTGTTGTTGATTGTTCTAGCCGATTCAAATTCTCGGGGATGCTGTATATGTAGGGGAAATGCTGCCGAAATTTCGGTAGACAAGTATGGATTTAAGTTGAATTCATAAAAGCTTAAAACTCACACTTGGTAACAATGACCATTTGTAGATTTTGACGAAACGGGAATTGAAATTGGACGAGCGTAAAGCATAACCAAGGTATGTAAAGTCTTCCCTTTCATCCTTTGGCATGTTCTAAACGTATTAGGCTTGGACGCGAGCCTTAGATATGACTCTGTCACTTGAAACCCGAGATTGAAATTGGCCCCATTTCCTTCAGCGCGATTGAATTAGTTCTTTACAAATTGTCATCAAAGTGACTTATATGTATGTAATCTTCACAAATGGACTCTTATTGTCCCAAAACTCTCATGAATGATTCCATAAGGTTTATGATCCATAATTTGAGTTCACCACCTCGATTTACCCGAGGTGGGCCCACAGGCTCCGAGACCTCTTACTATGGTTTTAATTGATTTATTTCTATACAATGCTTAAAGGAATCTTTTGATCATTGTACCGTTGTCAAACGATAGATATGACGAGTCTATAATATATTTTGATATGTGTTATGATCCTAGAAACATGATTCGATGTAAGTAGTCGTGCTATCCCCAAAAAGGGCCTACATATATACTATGATTGTCGTCCGACTTCTTTGAAGCGATCTGTCATTTAAATTGTTCCGTTTGTTAAAGAACGATCATTCTGACTATTCCGTGAGCCCTGTGATATATTTGCTACGTACGAACAATTGGAGAGTGCTCCTTTTGATCCGGAGCTGATATTTTTGGTATATATTTCCCGTTGTTTATACGCTCCGTATATATGGTCATGTGGGTACGGCGGGGCCCTGTCCCGTCTTCTGACTCCGTTATGTATGTTAGAGGCCTGTAGACATGTTTGTGGGTTGTGGGTTGTCACCGTTCGGTCAGGTAAGTAAGTGCGAGTCCTGCGACACGAGTAATTCTGCTTATTATGATAGCCCTAACGGCTTATGTACAGGTTTAAGTATGTATATATATATTTTCGTGCGATGTATTTTATATCTGTATGAATTTATGTATGTCTAAACGGAATTAGCTGTTTAATATGCCAGGTCGGTCAGGTAGGTACGTATGGGTGTCCAGTTAGGACACCAGTCCCGGCCCACGGGGTTGGGTCATGACAGATAATAACGTAGGTGCCCGCACAATGGGTTGTAAATTTAGACCCGTTTATTGCATTTGCATAATCTTGTAAAGAAGAAGAACATTGGATAGATTAATCTCCACTACTAGGAATGGACTAATTGGTATCTTACTATAACAACCCACCCGGTCGTTATAGAAATCTTGACCACCTTAGCCGGTAACACCTCTCCGAGAGTAGAATGAGCAAATAGAAACTCAAATGTAGAAGTCCAAGAAAAGAAAACTTGGCTTGTTTTTTTATTATTGTTTGGTTGTATTAAGTCCATTTGGGGGGTGACGTAGGAAATTAGACCTCCGTTGGGGATTCCGAGGCCACAGGAGAGTCCGTATGGTGTTTTTACATTAATGTACATGTTTTGTTTGTATTTGTAAGGCCTCGGATGAAGTGATGGCTGGTAGACTAAAAAACTGTGAGAATTAGCAAGCTTACTGCCTCAGTGGGAGCGCTGTAGCGGCGAAGTACCACTGCAGCGGGACCGCCTTAGTGGCGGTCCTCCCACCGCCGCGGTCATATGAGATTGGGTGTGTCCGCTTTGGCGGGCACTGTGTCACGACCCGGGCTACGGGCCATGACGGGTATCCGGGGCTAGCCACCGAACACCGCTCATTCTGTTACTTATTGGCTCGCATTCATAATCATAGAAAACTATCATCATTTGAAACATATTTACTTTTATAAACATAAGCTCTTCGGCTATCAAAATAATATATATATATATATATATATATATATATATATATATATATATATATATATACATATACATGAAGACTGTAGGACCATACTACCCACACATGCGTATCTACGAGCCTCTACTAGAGTACTAGACATACGGATGGGACAGGACCCCGTCGTGCCGAAATCATGAATATATACATATGTGTACTAAAAGAATAATCAATGGCACCTCCGGAAAAAGGAGTGCTCACGAATCAGCTACTAGCTCCTATGGATTTGCACCGTCTCCCTGCCTACCTGTGGGCACGAACACAGCGTCCAAAGAAAACGGACGTCAGTACGAACATTTTACTGAGTATGTAAGGCAGGAATGAAGTAAACATAATAAGGAAATCATAAGTCATGAGATGAGGATACAACCTGAGTACTCTTTTAGGTATAGATACATTCCATATACATACATCATACATAAGCATATTATGTGCATTATCATAGAGTATGCCTTATCATATCACATGTACATCATCATAGCACTCATACATCATCATGTCGTTAACCCGCGTCCGAGTAACCATCATATGCAGCCCACTAGTGGTGTCATGCCCGGCCCTCTAGGCTCGATGTAACATAGCAGCCCGCTTTAGCAGTGACATGTCCGGCCATCTAGGCACAATGTAATTATACGCAGCCCGCCGTAGCGGTGACATGCCCGGCCAATTAGGCACGGTGGAATCTCATCGTCATACACGTCATACACTTATCAATATCATTCCTTTTTTTTGGCATATCATGGCTTTATCATAACTTAATATCATCAAAACATACATTAGAACTTGGAGGCAATTATAGCTGTGTCGGGGTGACATAAGGTCGTGGACCCCCGATTATGTTATGGAGCAATCATAGTCGTTATATCTCGCCTTGGAGGGACTAACGTGTTATGGTGAGAGTACATGAGGAAGACATTAATGGATCGTAGCCAACATCATTAGCTTCGTAGATACATCATATCGTAATCTCTAGAATCTTTAGGCTTACACTTATCATTTCCATTATCGTACTCGTAGCGTATTTCTTATCTCATATGACTATTCATGAACATAGGCTCTTAGTCTTTCGGAATGTAGGAAATTCACGAAGAAGGAGAAAAATCATGCATAAGATTCGTGCCTTAGGAAGAAGGGTTGAGCCTTACATACCTTTGTTGTTTAGTTATTCTATCGCTTGCTCGATCTTCTTTAATGCACTCGTTTATACCTTCAAGGGAATTCATATCGACATTAGCTAAACAATCATAAAACGTACTTACTAAAGTTAGAGAAAATTGGGCAGCATTTCCTTTGTTTATACTACTTTTGCCATACACCATATCAACTCCCAACATTCATTACATCAATCACAATATCATACCAACAATCGTCATTCATCTACATTATTCGCATTTCACAATTTCACTCCAATTCTCCATAATCATGACCAAGTCCATTATCGCATTCTTTCTCATACAATACATATTCCATGTTCTAAATGTCATTTATATCGCATTTATAATCTCAACATATCCATTTTCATGATTCATTCCGACTACTACTCAATAATGACACTATTCACACATTTATGACTCATTCTCCATACTCTTTTACAATCCAAGTGTTTCAACTTAATAATACTTCAAACAACATGGGAAGGTCATGAAACTCACCTTAGATGATGGAGGAATAAGCCTTGAATGGTAATACACCTCTTGCACCAAAACCCTATTTCACCTTTCTTGGGATTTTCTTGGTTTGGATGACTTTAGTGAGGTTCCATACACTTGATTCACTTCAATTCTTGTTGTTAATCTTTGATTTCCTTGGTTTTCTTGTGGATGAAATAAGTGGAAGGTTCTAGAGGTCTTGAGAGGTTGAAGAAAAGTGTGGAAATGAAATAAATGGAATGGGAGCATCATTATATAATTGAACTAAGTTCAGCCCATCGGGACTTCCACGGACTGTTTCACGGTCCGTGGATCATGGTGTTGGCCGTGGTTCACGACCAGCCAGCCACCATCTCAGCTGGCAATTCCACGGACTCTTCCACGGTCCGTGGAACATTATATGGTCCGTGGAACCTTAGCCGTGAAACTCACAGTTTCGCCGAAGTTGTTTCCGTCGTCTCGTTTGATCTCCAATCTTTATGGAACCTTCTTAACACTTGTCTATCACTTTATTAAAAATCTAAGGGACGTTATAACTCTTCCCCAAAACATTGGTAAGACATCATTAACTCAATACTCGTAATTTTACCCGACACACAACTTATAACTCGCTTTCCTTAACAACTTTCTTTCCTTAACTCGAATGTCTTTGGAAATCTTAATTAGGACCATTAAAGACTATTTCTTACTTATCCAAACTTCATATACCACGTGCCCCTCATTAGTCTATTCACTGTACGCTAAGGGGAAATTTTCGAGGTGTAACATTCTTCCCCCCTTTTGGAACATTCGTCCTCGAATGTTAAGTCATCGGGAAATCTAGAAAAATTTCGCCAGAGTCTCCCCTGTAATATGGAACTACCATCCTCTCACAACAACCCATAATAACATTGCCTCACAGGGCCACAATACAATATCAATATAAATTGGCCACACACGACCCATATGCATAAAAGAAAAGTATACGTACCTTATAACCTCGATGTTTCATCATAGAACTCTTCCGGGGACTGAAATAGATGTGGATATGTGGACTTCATCTTTTCCTCTGCTTCCCAGGTCATTTCTCCTCGGTTGTTATTTCGCCATAAGACCTTAACTGAAGCCACTTCCTTATTTCGGAGTTTCCGTACTTCCCTGTCTAGTATGGCAATAGGCACTTCTTCGTAGGCTAGCTTTTCTGTGATCTGAACATCTTCTACTGGAACAATCTTTGTAGGATCTCCAACACACTTGCGGAGCATATAGACATGGAAAACTGGATGGACTAGTTCAAGCTCTGAAGGCAAGTCCAATTCATACGCCACTTGACCCACCTTGCGGATGATTTTGTAGGGTCCAATATATCGAGGACTCAACTTTCCTTTCTTACCAAATCTCATCACCCCTTTCATTGGTGATACTTTCAAGAACACCCAATCGTCAACTTGAAACTCTAAGTCTCGCCGGCGGTTATCCGCATAAGATTTTGGCGACTTTGGGCTGTCAATAATCGATCTCGGATCATCTTGACTTTTTCTACCGCTTGTTGAATCAGCTCGGGGCCTATTAATTGTACTTCTCCGACTTCAAACCATTCAATTGGAGATCTGCACTTCCTTCCATATAACGCTTCATACGGAGCCATTTGGATACTGGAATGGTAGCTATTATTGTAGGCAAATTCGATTAGGGGTAAGTGGTCATCCCAACTACCACCAAAATCTAAAACACATGCCCTTAGCATATCCTCCAAGGTCTTAATAGTGCGTTCAGCCTGCCCATCAGTTTGCGGATGAAATGCCGTGCTGAACCTTACTTGGGTACCTAGACCTTCTTGGAAAGATTTCCAGAACTTGGCTGTAAACTGTGCTCCTCTGTCAGTAATAATGGATATCAGAATACCGTGAAGTCTCACAATCTCCTTGATGTACAACCTTGCATAATCTTCTGCTGAGTAGGTGGTTTTGACTGGGAGAAAATGAGATGATTTCGTCAATCTATCCACAATCACCCATATAGAATATACTTGCCTCGGGAACGGGGAAATCCTATAATAAAATCCATATTGATCACTTCCCATTTCCACGTAGCAATTTCCATTGCTTGCAATAATCCCCCTGGCTTTTGATGTTCTATCTTTACTTGCCGGCAATTTGGAATTTGGCTACAAATTCTGCTATGTCTCTTTTCATGCCATCCCACCAATACATCATCTTAAGATCATGATACATCTTTGTTGTTCCTGGATGAATGGAATACCGAGAATAATGAGCTTCCTCTAGGATCCGATGACGCAATTCTGCAACGTTTGGAACACATAGCCTGCCTCGGTACTTGAGAATTCCATCTATAGAAATTTCAAATGGAGACTCCTCTTTTGCATGACACATATCTCTATAATGGCTCAATTGAGGATCTTCGTATTGCCACTCTTTTACTTCCATATTCAAGGACGAAACTGTGGGATTATTGAACACTAACCCCCGCATCACTCCGAATCAATTAACGTACTCCAAGATTTGCTAATTGGTGGAGTCATGAATCAATTCATTCTTTTCCGAGGGCACTTCACATAGGCTACCGCCCACGATCGGGTGGCTAAGCGCGTCGCCGTTACATTTGCTTTCCGGGTGGTATAAAATATTCACATCATAATCTTTCAATAATTCTAACCACCGCCTTTGCCGCATTCAACTCTTCGTTTGAAAATATATTGAAGGCTCTCGTGATCCGTATTGTCACACCCACCATACAAATAATGCTACATTTTTGATGGGCACCCGACCCCATATTCGGAGCCGAGCGAACCCGCTAGTCTCATTACACATATGTTTGAATTAGTAAGAAATGAATACATAGAATTTTTTTTCCATAATTAATACACATCATATGAGACTCGCACACGAAACACACAATATATCGGCACCGAGCCGCTTTCACAAGTGTTAAGACCCAATACCCACAACTCGTCCTTCAACTCTCTAAGCTCGAACAAAGCATCATGGCACAAATTTTGTCGACTCGGTTAGCATTAATCGGGCCTTAAATAGTGAAAAGCCCGCTGGACACCTTCTATAATAGCTTCACAATCCCGGGTGCACCGTACGAAGGGGTCGGTACGAGCAATGTGGCCGAGTATGTAAGGCATAATGGTAACATAGAAAGAGACGTAATCAATCACATAACCCGTAAATGTCAGCAAGAGAGTATATCATATGAGAGAGTACTCGCATATGAGACATATCATGCATAAGGGAAAGTCCCGAGTATGGGACATGTCAAGAAAGTACGAAAGACATATGGGACATATCATGTAAAGTCGAAAAATACATATGGAACATATCATCTATAAATACTATAATGAATAGGCCCAAAAGGGCGGAAACACATGTATTCATCAAATTCATGAACATAGCGCCGAACATTGTCACCCACATAGCCCGAAATACGTCGGACTCACACCATATATCCCGCGTCCGGGCATCCCGCGTCCGGATGATAAGCCACCGACTCCTGTGGCACATGAAAATTTTTTTTCGAACCTCAATACCGATAAATTATAAGTATCCCATCCCCCCAACCCATATACGTATGTAATGAGACACAAAATTCATTACATGCACATCCATCGGAGTGACGTGTTTTGAAACCTCCGATCGCATTATGGAGTAATCATGGCCACAACTTTGTCTCGCAAAGTCTCTAATGTCATAGCCATAAGGCGAGACTATCCACGTAGAACATGTCATAGCATATCGTGTCATGTCATAGCATATCGAGTCATGTCATAGCATATCATGTCATGTCATAGCATATCATGTCATGTCATGTCATGGCATATCATGTCGTGTCATAGACATTTTCTCATATATGACATCTTCATTGTCATCATAGAATCATGGTCATTGTTTTAGTCATAAAGACTATCAAAATGAAACTTGGATTTTTGGAGAAAAAATGAGTATTTTAGAAAACATTTATAAACTTTTAAGAAGTCAAAAATCATGCTTTGAAGTCATACCTTATCAAGGATTAGTACACAACTATTATTTAGCAAGACATATGATAATCAATTAGTTTCCTTAATCGTAGTACGGAAATAAGCCAAACGAGTTATAGGAGGAAATTAGGGAATAGTGGGCCCTTTCGAGTCAAAATGTTTACGTACACAAATTAGAATAATACGTTCAAACAAGACTTAGGAGAGTTTTAGGGTAGTCGGATCTTATTCATGCAAGTTCTACTTTGTTTATCATCAAATTTCTTTCAACTTTTCGTGAGCATTTAATTCATCATCGAATGAATAGTAGTCAAATTCAAGCTCGGATTATGAAATCGTTAATCCCCGAGACACGTATTCAAGCCTATTACATCTAAGACATGCCAAAGAAGGATAGTGAAGCCTTACATACCTTTTTCGCCTCATGCGCGACTCCAAATTCAAGTTCCAAATCCACCAAAATCTACAAATTGGTCACATTTACCAAACCTTAATTACGGCATTTAGAAGTAAATTCTCAAAGTAACACTTGTCTACCAAAATTTCGGCAAGCATTTCCCCGTAATAATGTCATAATAGTATCCCCGAGATTCTAACTCGGCCCAATTCACACAACACAACCCGAGAATGGAACTCACCACATTATCAACGACAATACCAACAATTCAATTCAATTCAATTCAAATCAATTCAATTCATACACTACTCCATCTCTAACCGTTAAGTTCTCATTTTTCATCATAAAATCTACAACGACATCAACTAGATACCACATGAAGTCAATTCATCATAGCTTGCAAAACATCACCATTCTCGGCCACAACACTACATACATATTTCCATGAACTTTCCATCTTTTTGTATATATTACAACAACAAGCAACACACTACATAAAGTTAATCCATTCTTTCCACATAACATTACATATACACGGCCAACCATACACCACACACGGCTACAACACAACACACACATTTCCATGAATTTTCATGCATTATCATCCATTTCTATATATTTCAACAACAACTAACTTACTACATATATTTAATTCATCCTCCCTACACAACACATCAACACACACCCACGGCCAAACCAACATCTACAACTTCAACTAAAATCTTCACACTTTCATTGTCAACGTAGAATTCGCAACAACAATAATCAAAATATCGACTAAAATACTTGGTTCACCATTACCATAGCATACCAACCTCACGGCCACATGCATGTTTTTCACACTTCCATGAATTTTATCAACCTTTACATGCCATAACATACATAATTACTTATAACACATAAAAATAAATTGATTCTTACCTTTCCTTCTTGCCTCCCCACTTGACTAGAATTGTAACTTGCAAGAATATGAAACTTTCTTGCTCCAATGAATACTCCACCTTGCAAGGGCCCTTCAATTGGTAGGAAAATAATTTTTGCAAAATTTTTCTCAAGGTTACCTTTTTTTCATAATAACAATGGCCCTTGGTGTTCTTTCTCCCTCCCCATTTTTTTCTTGCTTTCTCTCCATGTCTTGCATTAAAGATTCAAACTCATGTGTATATATAATTATACAAGTTGAGGGGCACATGCCCCTCTCTCCACTTCTCTAGATTTTTTCTCTCTTTTTCTTGAAATTTCTTGAAATTCAACGAAAAAGACTAAGTGTCTTCTTAAGCAACTTGATCCATGTAATTTTCATAATTTACAATTAACCCCCATTTAATAAAATATGGCACACCATTCATCCAACATGACATTCTTCAAGAATTTTCAAGACTTTTGTGAAATTCCCATTTTGCCCCTAGCCTTCCGCAATATTACCATGGCCATTTTGTGAATTTTCCTTTTTACCCTTAACCTTTCTCAACATTTCCATACTACCACCGTTCATAAATAATATTCATGACAACTCGTGTATTAAAATAACTCTTGAAAATGGTCTTGTCTTTAACACACACACATTTCTCTCACAATATCCGAATGTACTAAATACATATAACATGTATAGATATCAACGTGCATGCATACAAGTAATGTCTCCACATTTTTAATGCATGAACAACACATGAAAAAAATTCAAGATCATGGGTTGGGTAGTTCTTTTCATGTTTTCCCACACCGCTTGCTCTTTGCATAAGCAATGACTTTACCATGCTGCATCAATACACATCCTACCCTATGCCAGAAGCGTCACAATACACAACATAGCCATCCGGCCCTTCTTGAAGTGTTAAGACTGGAGCTGAGGTTAATCTATCCTTCAACTCTTGGACACTACGCTCACAAGCGTCATTCCACTGAAATTTAACCCTTCTTTCTTTAGCTTTCTCAATTCCCTCTCTTAATAGATGAAAAGCCCCTCTACAAATCTTATATATATAACCCAGTCAATCCCGTAAACTATGAACTTCTATATTTTCGTAGCCTTGGCCAAGTCTTTTTCAATTTTCTTCGAGTGTCAACCTCGAATGCCATCGCTCGAAACAATATTTTGTCCAAGAATCCACAAAATTTAACCAAAACTCACACTTTGAAAATTTAGCATACAATTCTCGAGTTCGAATAATTCCAAGGACAATACGTAAATGATCGGCATATTCTGATTATGTACGAGAGTACAACGAATAACAATAAATACTATTGCCTTAAACTTTCCGCCATCCAAGAGAGGCCCGAATACATTATTCATTAGATTCATGAACAGTTAGCACCAAACGACATCACTCGAAATTCATAATGGCCATATCTCGTTCTGAAAGCTATTTTGGAAATATCTTCTTCTCTAACTCTCACTTGATGATAACCCGATCTCAAATCTATTTTGGAAAATCACTTGACACCTTGTAATTGATCGAATAAATCATCGATTCTTGGAAGAGGATATTTTTTTTATCGTCACCTTATTCAGCTGTCTATAATCAATACACATTCGTAGGGAGCCATCTTTCTTTCTCACAAATAAGACTGGTGCTCCCCACGGTGATGAACTGGGTCTAATAAATCCCTTCTCAAGCAAATCTTTCAACTGTGCCTTTAGCTTTTCCGCCCGCCGAGCCATTCTGGACAGGGAGGAATAGAAATAGGCTTAGTGTCCGATAACACATCAATGGCAAACTTAATTTCTCTTTCGGGAGGAAGCCTAAAGTTCATCCGGGGAATACATCCGGAAATTCATTCACTACCTAACATTGGAAAGTTGGTGGCTTTGGTTTCGTATCATGAACTCGGACTAGATGATAAATATAACCCTTGGCTATCATCTTTCTTGCCTTGAGGTAGGAAATAAACCTACCTCTTGGAGTTGCCGTATTACCTTTCCATTCAAGCACGGGCTCTCCCGGAAATTGAAAGCGAACTAATTTCAATCGGCAATCAACATTAGCATAGCATGAGGCCAACCAGTCCATACCCATAATTACATCGAAGTCTAGCATTTCCAAAGACAACTAAATCACTTTGGTTTGGCGATCACATATCACAACTATACAATCTTTATACACTTGTTTAGCTATCACGGGATCACCAACCGAGTAGACACCTCGAAAGGTTTAATCGTTCAAGTTTCACCCCAATACGATTAGCAACATAGGGAGTAATATATGATAACGTGAAACCCGGATCTATCAATGCATACACATCATGAGAAAACACAGACAATGTACCTCAGAACCACATCTGAGGACGACTCGAGATAGTGTCGTCCGGCTAAAGCATACAAGCGGGGCTGTTTGGCACCTGAAGTAGATGATCCCTCTCGGCCTCTACCTCGGCCTCCTAGAATCTGGGAAGTCTGTCCTGCCGGCCGCGCTGAAGAGGAACCAGCTGCGGAACCTGTGGGCTGAACCCCACCTCTACCATATCTCGAAGGACAGTCTCGCATCAAGTGTCCTGTCTGCCCACAAATATAACAAGCATCTGTGCCCTGGCGACATGGCCCTGAGTGCAATTTTCTGCATTGGCTGCATCGCGTGAACCGGCGGTCTCCCCGACCGTAATCTCCCAAACCGAGAACCTCGGGGTCCTCGAACTTCGGCCCCGTCCCGAACGGAAAGAGCGATCAAATCTTCGCCCGTAAAATCGGGAGGTGCACTCATCACCGATTGGCCGAGTGCCTAGAATGTGTCCGCTTCGATCCCCTCATATTCACCGCTCGTGCCCATAGATCCGGCCTTTACTTTTGCCCCCTATCAACATCACGATCACCCCTTTGCGGAGGTTGTTATCCTTCTAGATTTTGGGCATGGGCTTGAATACGTGAAATGTCCATCCGATCTTGCAATGAAGCTGTTAAGCAATCTTTAAATAAATGTGGCCCTAGGCCGCTCACAAATCTATGCACCCTATTGCCCATATCGGCCACCATTGTCGGGGCATATCTAGCCAAAGAATTAAATTGAAGGCTATACTCCCGGGCACTCATGTTCCCTTGCTTCAAGTTTAGAAATCTGTCCGCCCTAGCTCGGCGGACCTCGGGTGGCAAGTAATGGCGGATGAAAGCGTCTACAAACTCTTACCACACGGGAGGAGGTGCATTCTCTTACCTCGATGCTATCCAATTATTGTACCATAAAACTGCTACGTCCCGGAGTCTATATGATGCCAACTCCATGGATTCGGTCTCGAAAGCATGAATGATCTTCAATGTCCTCAACATCTCATCAATAAAGCCTTGCGGGTCTTCATCCGGTTTTGACCCGAAGAATTTTGGGGGATTTAAACTCATGAAGTCACGGGCTCTAGTACTAGATAAACGATCACTTAGGCCCGCATTTTGCCGTTGTGCCTGGGCGGCAACCAACTATATCAATAAATGAATAGCTTCGGTCACTTGTTGACCCGATAGCAGCCGGGAGGAACCGGGAGGCATATGAGCCGGAGCCGAAGCCCCTTCTGCTCTTCCGTAATAAAGGAGTAGGGATTAGACGGAGCCTCATGGTGTGATTCTCCCTCATCCATATTCATAGGCAGCCCTCTTTCTGCTCGCCTTTTTATCATAGTCTTGCCCTTCTGGGCGGCTTTAGCTTTTCCTTTTGGCGGCATTTCTGAAATCATAACACACTTATTAGGAAGGATTAAATCTTATACTCGGCTCTATCGCACGATCTAGTAAGAAGAAAGATGGTCATTTTTCCTAAATGCCCTGTAGCCTCTTGTTTATTAGCGTGGCGCGCAACACACCATAAACAAGACTCTACTAGACACGGCTCGTAGACACTTCCTAGGACTGAACTGCTCTGATACCACTTCTATCATGACCCGGGCTATGGGCCATGATGCGTATCCGGGGCTAACCACCAAACACTGCTTATTCTGTTACTTATCGGCTCTCATTCATAATCATAGAAAACTATCATCATTTGAAACATATTTACTTTTATAAATATAAGCCCTTTGGCTATCAAAATAATATATATATATATATATATATATATATATATATATATATATATATATATACATATACATGAAGACTGTAAGACCATACTACCCACATATGTGTATCTACGAGCCTCTACTAGAGTACTAGACATATGGACGGACAGACCCCTTCGTGCCCAAATCATGAATATACACATATGTACTAAAAGAATAATCAATGGCACCTCCGGAAAATGGAGTGCTCACAATCGCCTACTAGCTCCTATGGATCCGCACCGTCTCCCCGCCTACCCGTGGGCACGAACACAAAGCATCCAAAGAAAACGGACGTCGCATGAACATTGTACCGAGTATGTAAGGCCGGAATGAAGTAAACATAATAAGAAAATCATAAGTCATGAGACGAGGATACAACCGAGTACTCTTTAGGTATAGATACATTCCATATACATACATCATACATAAGCATATTATGTGCATTATCATAGCGTATGCCTTATCATATCACATGTACATCATCATACCACTCATACATCATCATGTCGTTAACTCGCGTCCGGGTAACCATCATACGCAGCCCACTAGTGGTGTCATGCCCGGCCCTCTAGGCTCGGTGTAACATAGCAGCCCTCTTTAGCAGTGACATGCCCGACCATCTAGGCATGGTGTAATTATACGCAGCCCGCCGTAGCGGTGACATGCCCGGCCAATTAGGCACGGTGGAATCTCATCGTCATACACGTCATACACTTATCATTATCATTCCTTTTTTTGGCATATCATGGCTTTATCATAACTTAATATCATCAAAACATACATTAGAACTTGGAGGCAATTATAGCTGTGTCGGGGTGACATAAGGTCGTGGACCCCCGATTACGTTATGGAGTAATCATAGTCGTTATATATCACCTTGGAGGGACTAACGTTTCAAGGTGAGAGTACATGAGGAAGACATTAATGGATCGTAGTCAACATCATTAGCTTCATAGATACATCATATCGTAATCTCTAGAATCTTTAGGCTTACACTTATCATTTCCATTATCGTACTCGTAGTGTATTTCTTATCTCGTATGACTATTCATAAACATAGGCTCTTAGTCTTTTGGAATGTAGGAAATTCACGAAGAAGGAGGAAAATCATGCATAAGATTCGTGCCTTAGGAAGAAGGCTTGAGCCTTACATACCTTTGTTGTTTAGTTATTCTATCGCTTGCTCGATCTTCTTTAATGCACTCGTTTATACCTTTAAGGGAATTCATATCGACATTAGCTAAACAATCATAAAACGTACTTACTAAAGTTAGAGAAAATTGGGCAGCATTTCCTTTGTTTATAGTACTTTTTCCATACTCCATATCAACTCCCAACATTCATTACATCAATCACAATATCATACCAACAATCATCATTCATCTACATTATTCGCATTTCACAATTTCACTCCAATTCTCCATAATCATGACCAAGTCCATTATCGCATTCTTTCTTATACAATACGTATTCCATGTTCTAAATTTTATTTATATCGCATTTATAATATCAACATATCTATTTTCATGATTCATTCCGACTACTACTCAATAATGACACTATTCACCCATTTCTGACCCATTCTCCATACTCTTTTACAATCCAAGTGTTTCAACTTAATAATACTTCAAACAACATGGGAAGGTCATGAAACTCACCTTAGATGATAGAGGAATAAGCCTTGAATGGTAATACACCTCTTGCACCAAAACCCTATTTCACCTTTCTTGGGATTTTCTTAGTTTGGAGCTTTAGTGAGGTTCCATACACTTGATTCACTTCAATTCTTGTTGTTAATCTTTGATTTCCTTGGTTTTCTTGTGGATGAAATATGTGGAAGGTTCTAGAGGTCTTTAGAGGTTGAAGAAAAGTGTGGAAATGAAATAAATGGAATGGGGGCATCATTATATAATTGAACTAAGTTCAGCCTGCTTGGAGACTTCCACGGACAAGCCACGGTCCGTGGATCATGATGTTGGCCGTGGAACTGGTCGTGGTTCACGACCAGCCAGCCACCATCTCTGCTGGCAGTTCCACGGACTCTTCCACGATCCGTGGAACATTATATGGTCTGTGGAACCTTGGCCGTGAAACTCACAGTTTCGCCGAAGTTGTTTCCGTCGTCTCGTTTGATCTCCAATCCTTATGGAACCTTCTTAACACTTGTCTATCACTTCATTAAAAATCTAAGGGACTTTATAACTCTTCCCCAAAACATTGGTAAGACATCATTAACTCAATACTCGTAATTTTACCCGACACACAACTTATAACTCGCTTTCCTTAACAACTTTCTTTCCTTAACTCGAATGTCTTTGGAAATCTTAATTAGGACCATTAAAGACTATTTCTTACTTATCCAAACTTCGTATACCTCGTGCCCCTCGTTAGTCTATTCACTGTACGCTAAGGGAAAATTTCCGAGGTGTAACACACTGGACCGCTGCAACGAGGGCGCTATGGCTGAACCTTGCCCGTCACAGCGAAGGATGACTTTTGGGGAGCACTTTCCTGCTATAGCGAGACTGCTGCAAAGAACGGATTGACCTTCGCAATGGTCAACGAAAAACAGTTGCCGTATTTTAAAACACTTAGTCTTAATTCTTTATTCGTAAAACTCCAAAACAGTTCCCAAGGAGCACTTAGGGTGATTTTCTAAGACTAGGGCAAGGAGACTCTTTAAGGGTAAGTTTCAAACCTTTACTTTGTTCATTCCATTATCATCCTAATAGTATACCTCATCTAAGGGGGTTTCTAATGGTGAGTTGCGGGCTAGAAAACCCTAGAACGTAAGAATCCTTGTGATAATTGATGGGTTATGAAGAAGCATGGATTATTACTTGTTACTTGAGAATTCAACCTTTAGATACATGAGAATGGTGATTTGAGACTTAGGGTAACTTGAAGAGTTCTTGAATTTGTTTCTTCTGGGGGTGAGTTCCCTTGCTTTATCTTATGAGTATCTAACATCTTAGGCTTGAATAATAGGCTTGGATAAATGGTGCAAATGTATGGGGAAGATGAGTTTCTATCTTAGCATTGAGAATTAAATAATAGGCTTTAAATATTAGCTTAATTGGTATGTCTTGCCAATAGTAAGATGGGATTTCATGAAATAGTAAATCATAAGCTTGAATCTCTAATCTAGACTAAGACTGATTAAGGATAAAAAGGGGGATTGTTCGAAACAGGAGCTAATAATTTGAGAGTTATGTTGAGCTTGTACAATGTGAAGTCAACTCGAGGGTTATGTATGAATTAGTAAGTTCTAGCATGTCATAGGCTATAGGTGACACTGGTTGGATAACAAAAGTGAAGACTCTAGTGGTTATTGTGTTACTTATGGCTGGTGAGAGATGATATTATTTGTTGTATTATATTTTTGTAATTACCTATGTGATTATTGAGCTTACATATATGTTTGTTGGTTGGTGTTACCGAGTTGTACGACATCTTACTAAGGTAAGGCTTATTTCCGAGATCTCTGAGTTAAATTCCGTCGTATTAAAGTAATGATGATCTTAGTTAAATTAGTTGTCTAAGTCAGAAAAGGGTTAAGCATGAACTTAGTAAAGCAGGTGTCTGAGTCCCGGTTTGTTGAGATAAGATATGAGGAATAATTAAGAATTGACGGTAGTTGAGGTTTGTCTAAGAGTTGATATACTATTGTGACTTCCTAATAAATAGTAAATTTGTCATACTGTGAGATATATAGGGATGTTAAATAGTTCTGATAGGACGAGATGTTATGAAGAGTGTCCTAATGAATTAGTCTCGAGGAAAAAGGGTAAATGAGTTGGTGGAATAGATAAGCTGTTGGGTTTCACGTAGTCCTTTTGTAGTATTAAGTAAGTGATAGAAATAGAGAGGTTAGTTTAAGTCCGTGATAAACTGTTACTTGTCTTGAATGGTTGATAGGTAAAAGGTTGACATAGTTAGTATTAAACAAAGCATGTTGAGATATGAAATCTTAGTTTACTGATCTAAAAAAGATTTGCTGATTGCATTGGTAATCATA